>NC_061115.1:39231734-39268869 GCF_002878395.1 Capsicum annuum
GAGTGAAAGTGACAGCAGTAACATAAGTTTTAGCTCTGATAAGGAAGGGGTTAACACTTCTAACCCCGACCCAGTCGATGTGTCACAACCTGAGGAAGGAAATATGATCAAAAGCAAGGATCCAAAAGTGCGTGAATAAATTCAGTGAAAAGTTCAGGGCTTAAAAAAGAACTTTTATGATGGGCTTCATCTAACACAGAATAGACCTATGAAGCGACCTATTACAAAAGAGTATCAAATTATCACTTTTGATCTACATGATTATTCAGATCTGGAAAAGAGGTTTTATAAGTATGAGCTAGCAAGCTTGAGTAAGCCTTCGGGGTCATACTATCCAAATTTAGTGTGGGAGTTCTTTGCTACCTACTTGGAATTATTGGATAAGGATTTCCCCTAAGGTACCAAACTTGCAGACATAAGGAATATAATATAGGTTCCTGTGAGAGGGATAACCGTTGATATTTTATATTGAAAAATCAACCGAATGTTTTTGGTCCAGATTAATAAGCACCAACCATCACACCAGAGCTCGAGTATCGTATGTTGACAGTATCTAACCAATGGACTTGGTTGGCTCCGGTTCTTACAGACGATGGTAACCTAGCATGGCTGCAGGGTAAAGATCAGATTGTAAAGTCATCCTTAAGTTTTAGGGCAAAGTTTTGGTAGGTAATTGTCAGGTTGAGGTTGTTGCCTATAGGATGAGATGCTAACTTGGATAATCAAAGGGAATTTCTAGTAGCCAGTATGATTGAGAGGTTAAAGATTGTTTCTGGCCACATAATTACTGCTGAAATATTTGTTCATGCTCTCAAGACAGCGAGCGCATTACTATTTCTGTGCTAGATCACAGAGTTGTGCAGGCAAGCTAATATGCCTATAATAAGGGTAATGGATACTAAAGTTGAGCATTTAGAAGATAAGACATTGAGCGGACAAAGGATAATTCTAAGTTAAAAATGCAAGTTCATAAGCCACCAGTATATGAGACATGGTCTGCACCCGCTTCAGTGACTTCATAGATGCGTCCAAGTATGCCATTGCCACTAACTACTTATGTTGCTCCAGATTATGCCCCACTAGGTAGTTTTACAGGCTTAGAATCTGTGCCCTCAATAGGAGAGACATCAGTTACTGCATCTATCTTACTGAGATATTCTGACTATAGGTTGATACAGGAAAACTTTGCAAAGACTATGAAAGCTCAGAAGAGATTTGAGCAATAATTGAATACTTGGTCGAAAGAATTCAAGCCATTTGTAGACTGAATTAATGTTGAAACTCTTAAGCCATATAAGAATTTACATGCAAGGATAGATGATATGAAGGAGCAAGTAAACAATTGGTGGAGAGAGCTATCCATTCCAAATTTTACAAAGTTTATGGCTGAGTTTAAGAAATCATAAGTTGATATTGATGAGTTGAAGAAACATCCACTACTAAGTGCATTTGATCCTGCACTGGTGGTAAGTGATGAAGAAGAAAGTCGTGTAGATCTCATAGGCAGCCCACTCAAGGATAGAGGTAAAAAAATTGATGAAAGTAGTGACACAAAATTACAGAGAAAAAAGAGGTCCAGAGATGAAACACCAGAATAAAGAGCCATGAAAAAAACAATAAGAAGGTGAAAAAGAGATGAAGAGAAGAGAAAGAGGAAAACTGCTAATGAAGCAGCTGGGGTTTCCACTAGTTCAGCCCGAGGAAGCAAGCATATGACAGAACCTATTCCTATTCTGCTACCTTCTACGGAGGAGAAAGATGTGTTGAGCACCCCAATCACTAAGAGGGTTACTATTATTATACCCGAAGCCAAAGAAGCCTCGACTAACTCAACTGATTCACAAGCCTAAGGGATTCTCAAGTATTCTTCTCCCTTGTACTTAAATTATGATGCATTGAGGACAACACATTTTTGTAGTGGGGTGGGGTACTTATTGTGAAGTTGGTCACCGCGGTGTTATTTTACCTGTGTTCTTTTCCCTCATGTTTTATCTAAAAGAATTGAAATATTTAGGTTGTTATTTTCCTATTATTTTTCTTTTGTGATTATAAATATATTCTATTTCTTTATTTGATATTCAAATTAGTAGTAAATACCTTTAATGTGCATTGAGAAATAATGATGTAGTAGGAAGCTGTGAACTAAGAAAGAAAAATAACCTTTTTATCACTTATTGTACATACTGTGTGATGATCAACTATTGTGGATCTATGATTGGAATTAAAGTATTGAGTTAGAGCAAGAATAATTATGTGATGCAAGTACGAGAGTCTTTAGTATGAGTATGAGTTCATTGCCAATATGTGTGAGCATTTGATGCAGTTCTTACATTATGTGTACAGGTAGAAATTGCCCAGTTTATTTGCGTAACATTGTGGTTGATTTAAGAGGATAGGATAGGAGGCCTCCTTTAAATGTTAGTCTACTTAGCCTTAAAAACCCCATAAAAAGATGTATTTTTAACTTTGAACCCCTTATAAACCCCTTTTTTTATTTATTTATTCAGTCCCAACAGTTCTAATTCACTCTCTTTGGAATTTTAACACCTAATTTTGGTGCTGCTCTAAATTTGGACATTGTGCACCTTAATTTAGGCAAAATTCCTAAGTTGAGGGTGGGTACTATTAGAAAGTTGATAATTTAAAGTAAGTAGTTTGAGTTGTTTTAATGTGTCTTATTCAACTCTGATCTGCTTGGATAATGTATACCTCGACTGACAATATCAGCATAAGTTGAAGGTGGCTAATAAAGACTTAGAAAAAAGGGTGTTTTAAAGCTGCTGGATGAATAGTATAGGGTGTAAAGGAAACTTGAAAGAAGTAGTCAAGGTGAGTAGCAACTAAGGGCAAATTAGAGTGTAGTCTTTACTTGAAGTCACTATCCCAGTAACATTCCTTACCTATTACCGAGCTTTATTACAAGTTATAAATTCTTGTTTGATCCTTGCAAATCAGCCATAGGGTGCGTAAAATGATAAGGGAAAGCTTATAGGTGTATGTGCTGTCATTGAAACTTCCTTTATGTGAGTGAGAGTCCTATTTGATCGTCCGCATGTTGAATAAAAAAGTGTGGTGGACTTCATTGAATGTGAGGGCAATTTGAGATGTACTTGTCATTAGTGATTCTTTATGATTTTTGTGTCCATGACCATGCATATATTAAATTGTAGAATAATTCCAAACGTGGATCCTTATTTGTTAAGACTTTATGAGTACGGTGCCAATTAAGTGGATGTTTAATTGTGTAAGTCAACAACTGAGTACCCGTTATTGTTCTTGTTAGGTATATGATGTGGTGTTTAGTTGCTTGAGGATAGACAATTTTCTTAAATTGAGGGTGTTAATGTTACGGTATTTGATGGAACATTTTGTTCCTTTAACAAGGGCTAGTTTTATGTTTTTAACCAACTATTAAGGAATTTGGTGTTGGGTTTTACTTGTTCTTAGGAAAATTACTCAGAGGAAAGAATCACTTGGAAAAGCAGGAAAAAAATGCAGGTGATGGATTAATTGACTGGCTATCAACCTTACGACGGGCTATCATAGTACTCTTCAGCATTAAGTAGAAGTGAAGTTGTCAAGGACTTAAGTGATGGACTGAGTGATGGTTTGTCAAGCTTGCGATGGAATGTCACTGTGTCTGTCAGCCTTAAACAGAATAAAGTGACATCAAAGGTCCAGTGACAGACCAGGTGGTGGACCATTAGGCCTACGATGGACCATCACTTCGGCCATCATCCTTAAAAAAATAAAGATAAATTAGAGTCCTAGTGGTGGAACAAGTGACAAGCTGTCAAGGTCATGATGGATCGTCACCTTGGCCGTCAACCGTGACGCGGCAACCTGTGTTTTGAATTTTAAATCTCCACCTTTTGGGAGCCCATAAATACCCAGTTTAGGGTTAGATTTGGTATCTTTTCAGCTCTTAAAACCTTTTCTAACTGATATTTATCTAGAAAAAAACAATATTATTGCTTTGGGGGTTTTCATTTTATTCACCATCATATAAGATTTGGAACAATCTCTTGTATCTTTGTAAGTAGTTCTAAATTGTTTATGAAATTTACAATGGATTTCTTTTCTTTCATTATGTGTGGCTAAAACTCCCATAACTTGGGTTATGGGAGCCTTGGTGTGATCTATTGCTAAGGTTGTGGGAATAATCTAATTTCATAGATAAAATCAATTGCATAACCTTCTCTTCATATTAATGATTCTTCCTGGTTTCCAACTTAAAGGATGTGCCTATAAACACCACTTTTGAGCAAAGAGTTGGTGTTAGGAAAGGAGAAGATTTACAAGAAAATTAAGGGATTTAACCTTTGATTTATAGGTTGATGCCTTAACAGGATCAATCCACTTGAGAATTTAATTGAATAGTCATTATCACACTTTAAGTTAGAAAGAATTAAAATGTAGCCATCTTTTAGGGTTGAGAAACAATTATATGGACTTCATTGCTCAATTAATCTTGCATTTGGACTTGTCTATTAGGGATTTGAAATAACTCACAACCCTTATTACATCAACACTTTGGTGATCATAGTCCTACTTTAACTAATCTTATTGATTTCATTTTGCAAAATACTCTCTGGCATAAATACTAAGTGATATTCTCAATAACATTTTTTAACAACATAACCCCCCTTTATTTCCAGAAAACATTGATCAACAGTCTGTTAATAATCATATGACTTAGTTAACACCATATTCCCCATGGGATTCGACCCTAACCAAGTTAGGTTATATATTTAACAAGAACCACTTACTCTCTTTAAGTAGAGTTATAATTTGAGCGTATCATCAGGCGACAGTTCCATCATGGTGGTGATTATTTTTGGGCGTAGGGTGCCCAATCTTCGGCAAGTGGAGGTTAGTCAATTTCTTTATGCCCTCTTTGTCGGGTCTATGGTCATCCTTATTGGGTCAAGTTTTCCAGGAAGGCCATCGGCTCAAGAATTGTTTGGTTAATAAGGTTGCTACGGGGGCGAATTAGATTTTGGTGTCTTCATCTTCTGCTCCTACACTTGGTGGTGTGACATTAGCTTCTATTAGTGTTCGTGGTTATAGTGTTGGTCAGAATAAGTTGTATTCTTTGGCATCCCGCTAGGATTTGAGGCATCACCTGATGTTATTACTGGTACGCTATAGCTTTTCTCTCATCATGTATATTGTTTGCTTGATCTGAGGTCCACTCTCTCCTATATGACACCTAATATGACTATATCTGTTGGTTTTGATTTGAAAGATATTTCAAATCCTTTTTCTATTTCTATACGAGTAGGTGAGTAAATTATTGCTAAGAGAGTCTATATGGGGTGTTTGGTATCTGTTGGTTGCAACCAGACCTTGGTGGATTTTTTTGAGTTGGATATGGTGAATTTCGATGTCATTCTGGGTATGTAATAATTACACTCTTGTTACACATCCTTGGATTGTCGGACCCGTAGGGTTATCTTTAGGTTCCCTAGTGATCTAGTTATAGAATGAGAGGTTTAAGGATTCTAACTCGGAAGGTCCTTTTTTTCAGTTAGTTCCTATGCTTAATGAGTTTCTTGATGTCTTTTCGAATAATCTTCCTGGTGTTACTCCGGATAGGGAAATAGAGTTTGGTATTGATCTAATTCCTAACACTCATCCAATTTCTATTCCTTCCTATAAAATGAATTTGGCTGAGTTAAGGAAACTCAAGGAGCAACTTAAGGATCTTTTGGATAAGGGGTTTATTCATCCTAGTGTATCTCCTTGGTGTGCACCAATGTTGTTTGTGTAAAAGAAGGATGGTTCCCTCGAATATGCATTTCCTATAGGGAGTTGAACAAGGTGACAGTAAATAACAAATGTTCTCTTCCAAGGATAGATGATATATTTGACTAGTTGCAAGGTGCCAAGTTCTTTTCTAAGATATATCTTAAGTCTGGGTACCATCAGCTAAAAATTAGGGAGGTGGATATCCTTAAGATGACTTTTCATACTCGGTATGGGAACTTCGAGTTCTTGGTGGTGTCATTTGAGTTAACTAATGCTCCGACGACATTTTTGGATCTAATGAACAGAGTTTTTCGTTAGTATTTGGATCTCTTTGTTATTGTGTTTATTGATGAAATTTTGAATTATTCAAAAATTAAGGTGGATCATGCCAATCATCTCCGTGTGGTGTTGCAGATCTTAAAGGAACAATAGTTGTATACCGAGTTCTCCAAGTGTGAGTTTTGGTTTAACGCTGTGACTTTCTTGGGTCACATCATTTCTAGTGAAAGGATCATGGTGGATCCGCAGAAGGTTGCAGTGGTAAAGAGTTGGACTAGGCCCATGACTCCATCCATCATTTGAGCTTCTTAGATTTAGCCGGGTATTACAAGTGATTTGTGGAAAATTTTTGTCAATAGCTGCTCCGTTGACTAAGTTAACTCAGAAGAAGGTTAAGTTTTGGTAATACCCCGTATATTTCTAAGCTAGAACAAGAACCGTTGTTCTTGTATGTGAAACCTCCTATATTGTAATTCGTATTTAAGCACATGACTTACCATGAGTATCCTAGTGAGAAGAAGCTTATGATGTGTTAAATGTATTCATATGAGTCACTTAAGGTAATACAAGCTAAGATTTTTTGAATCCATCAAGTTTTAGTGTTCAATTTTGCAAGAGTTATATTTGAATGAGAATAACTTGATTAATATATGGTATTCTTGTATATTTCGACCCACCAAATTGTAGAGAATCGAATTAGCTTTCCAATGATACCAATTTTACCAAAATCCGACACTCGAGCAAGAAGTTATGGCTTTGCAAAGTGGAGTACGTCACCTAACCAATCGCACATGGCTACTGGAATGGGTGTGCGATAGGTTGTGGGACGCACATTCTCAAGTGTGCGATAAGGTGTGTGACGCATACCTTATCTTGTGCGATAAGGTGTGCGGTGCACACCCTAGCATATGCGATGAGGTGTGCGACGCAAACTTAGGGTTCCAGCGACGAAAACACTCCATTTTTGAGTTATTTCAAGGACAACTAAGTCTTTTAACACTCCTTACACGTCCCTAAACTTAACCTTATGAATTTAACTGTTCCTAATTACATCATAACCCTATTATCAGTTTAAGCAGATCATCCAAGAGCACGATAGGAGCAAAACCGCTAGGGTTACACAATCAAGATTGAAGGTCTAATCTTTCAACAATTTAATTACCATAAAGGTATGTGGGGTTTTTCAAAAAGAACGCTCTTTCGTTCTTGTGCCCAAAGTTGGTTTTCTTATACGAAGATACATGATTTTATACTTTTTCCTATGAATTTGAAGTATGAATTTATACCTTATATTGCTTTAATGAGAATTTTAAAATTTTTATACATAAAATTGAACTTTTCATATTTAAAGTGATTTATATATGTGTCTATGATATAAAGCATAAATCTTGAAGGTTTTATTGTGATATTGATATATGGGTCTTTGAACCTTATTTGAGATTGTTATTTTTGAGAAATCATGTGTTATAAGCATCTTGAGAATTGATTGAATTGACATGATGTAGAAAGATTTGACCTTTTTGGTCATGAAAGAGTTGATTTTGAACCCAATTAAGCAAAGAAATCCACACCCTTTGATTGAATTATGAAAAATAGGTAGCATATTGGCTCCCAATGTAAAGTATTGAATTGTGTAAGGTGGATTGTCTTTTAAAAATTCTTAGCTAAGTCCGGGAGTAGTATTTAGCACCGAGTGGGGAAGTGTGGTAATTCCCTAGAACTACGTGGCCCCGTAGGATGTGAGCCTAAGGCTAATATAGTGAGCACTAGTGTATGAATGAATTATAAAAGTCCTACTTCGATGACAAGGATAGGACGGCTCTCCCCAACGTGGGTTGGACGTTGGACTCCATGTAGCTCACATGGTTTATGTCGGTTATGAGAAACTTCCATACTATGTCTCTACTCTATCTAAGATAAGTGTGGATGGTTTGAAAACTATAATTTCTGAGAAAGTTTCTTGTTTTTGAAATATTGAAATGTATGCTCTAAAGAGAGCTGTTTTAAGACTTGATTACTTTACAATTTTAAAATCGAGAAGAAAGTGAATTGAGAATTTATCGTATTGACTCACTTGTTTTACTTTACATGTATTATTCATCCATGATTATAATTGTTTAATTCAAGCTAAGTGAGTCATTTACATCAGCATGCATGTTTCTTATAAATATTGTGATATTTGATTATTGAAATTGCACACACCCCCATATACTTGGTACATTTTCCATGGTACTGACCCACATACTCGTATGTGGGCTATATTTTCTCATAATGTAGGTTTAGGTTCTCAGTCCCAGCCTCTATAGTGATTCCCGAGCACGTTGATCTACATCTTTTACAGTGGTGAGTCCTCATGATTTGAGGACGCGTTATTTAGACTTTTAGTTTCATTATGAGTTGATTAATTTTGTTCCTTGGAGTTCAAGTCAGATGGGGTCTGTCCCAATGGCTCAATAGTACATTGAGCAGTAGAGGCTTGTCCGGCTGGATTTGTTAGAATTGTCAGAGGTTTCATATTTTGTTACTTTTACAGTACTTATCCGTATTTCATTTAGACTTGATACAATGGGATTTCATGATATTGCTTTCAACATCTTTATTTAAGTGTTTAGATATATTAGCAGGCTCAAAGGGTTAGCTTGAGGCTACTTATAGCCTTACGCACCGTGTGACATCTCGGGACCTATTTTTGGGGCGTTACAAAGTTTCTATCAAAGCCTAAGGTTGAAGGAGTCATAGGGAGTTTGACAAGCCACGTTAAATAAAGTCTTAATCATCGGTGTGTAGCGCACCGCATCTATGAGTAATAGGCTACGAGACATTTTAGTAAAAGGTTATTTCTTTCTTTCAAGTCCATCGGGCTTAAACTTGTCTCTCAGATATTGATTCACCCTCTCTTACTTCAGAAAATGCTTTCTCATCGAGCTTGTAGAAACAACAATGATCAGCAACCTCACCCCGCTGATCCCCTTAATGAAAATGTATTCCACGTTGAGTTTTGGGCAGCCTTTCAGGCGCTGGCCCAAGCTGTCACCTCCAATGTTCAGGTAAATCAGGCTCTAGTTCCACCTCAGCAGAGAGGTAACTCAGCTACTGCTAGAATTCCTGATTTCATGATATGAATTCGTCGGAGTTCTACGAGTCTAAGACAGGTGAAGACCCACAGTTATTTCTTGAAGTGGTAAGGTAGATTACGTAGGTGATGTACGTATCTGAGGAAGAAATTGTTGAGATGGCATCCTGCAGATTGAAAGACATTGCTCATGACTGGGTTGTTGCATAGAAGAAAGAGAGAGAAGAGGGTGTTTCCCCTATAACTTGGAAGGTATTCAAAGATTCATTTTTAGATAAGGTCTTTCCATTGGAGATGAAGGAGGTGAGAGTAGAGGAGTTCTTGAATTTGAGGCAGGGCTCCATGACTGTAAAGGAGTACTTCTTGAAGTTCAACCAATTGGCCAAATATGCTCCTAACTTTATTGCTGATGCTTGCTCTAGTATGAGCAAGTTCGTGACAGGTGTTTCGAGTTTGGTGTTGAAGGAGTACAGGACTGCTATGTTAAATAAGGATATGGATCTGGCTAGGTTGATTCTTCATGCCCAGCAGATTGAAGCAGACAAGCTCAGGGAGAGAGACAGAGTAAAGGGAAATCAAAGGGCTAAATCCGAGCAGCACGATTATGGTAAGACCAGGCCCCAGGAAGGGAATCGCCCTCAGTTTCAGAGTCGTTCATTTATGCCAACACCGTTATCAGCTAGCGCTCCCACGCCTGAAGGAAGGCAAGAGCAAGGAAATAAGCTATCTATGTCTAGGTGTCATCATAGTATTGGTAGCAAGCCTAATTATCCTCCATGTGCTAAGTGTGGTAGGACCCATTCGAGTGATTGTTGGGGTGAGAAGAGAGGCTTCTTTGGGTGTGCTGACCTGGGTCACAAACTTAGAGTGTGCCCGCATGCCAGGCAGGGGAAAAGTGATATTCGCCCCCAGACTTAGACTTATAGTGCTCCAGCTCCGGTAACTCATCCAGCCCCTACTTGGGGCGCTTCTTCTAGCACCGCTGGCGGTCAACACCAAAATCGGTTCTATACTTTGTTATCCCGCCAGGAGCAGGAGGACTCTCTAGATGTTGTTACTAGTAACTACGTGTTTTTCATTTTGATGTTTATATGCTTTTGGATACCGGGTAAAATTTTTATTATGTGACCCCACTGGTTGCTTTCAACTTTGAAGTGCATCCCAAAAATATTCCAGAGCCTATCCTAGTTTCTACCCTAGTGGGTGAATCTATTGTTGCCCAGAAAGTGTATAAAAAATATCTTGTTACAGTCCTTCGTAGAGTTATGTTTGTTGATCTGATAGAATTAGACATGGCAGATTTTGATGTTATCCTAGATATGGATTGGCTTCACTCTTGCTATGCATATATAGACTGTCGTACCCGTATGGTCAAATTTCAGCTTCCTGGTGAGCCAGTTTTAGAATGGTCCAGAAATTCTGTATCCCCTAAGAGTCATTTTATCTCATATCTGAAAGCCAGAAAGCTTATTTCCAAAGGTTGCATATACATTTGGTTAGAGTCAAAGACACTAAGTTTGAGACTTCAACTCTCCAGTCAGTCAACATTGTTAATGAGTTTCTTGACGTGTTTCTGGAAGATCTTCCAGGGATACCTCCCGATAAAGAGATAGAGTTCAAGATTGATCTTTTTCCCGACACCCAACCCATTTCTATTCCTCCCTACTGTATAGCACCCGCGGAACTTAAGGAGGTTAAAGAGCAACTCAAAGATCTATTAGACAAAGTTTTCATAAGGCCCAGTGTCTCTCTTTGGGGTGCACCTATGCTATTCATGCGGAAGAATGATGGTTCTTTATGTATGTGCATTGACTATCGTCAGCTTAACAAAGTCACTGTCAAAACTAGGTATCCCCTTTTGAGAATAGATGATTTGTTTGATCGGTTGCAAGGTGCGAGTTATTTTTCCAATATAGACCTTAGATCCGGCTATCACCAACTTAAAGTAAGGGAGTGTGACGTCCCAAAAATAGCCTTCTGAACCTGCTTTGCTCATTTTGAGTTTCTTTTCATGTCTTTCGGGCTAACCAATGCCCCCGTAGCTTTCATGGACCTCATGAATCGAGTGTTCAAGCCATATATTGATATGTTCGTTATTGTATTTATTGACGATATTCTTATATATTCCCGCAATGAGGATGACCATGCAGACCATCTCCAAATCATCTTGCAAACTCTTAGGAATCATCAATTGTTCACCAAGTTCAATAAGTGTGAATTTTGGCTAAGTTCAGTTGTGTTTTTGGGTCATATTATTTCTTCCAAAGGTATTAAATTTGATCCCCAAAAGACAGAACCTGTAAGAAATTGGCCTAGGCCTATATCTCTATCTGATATTAGGAGTTTCTTGAGTCTAGCAGGCTATTACCGCTATTTCGTTGAAGGGTTCTCTTCTATTACGTCTCTCATGACTCGGTTGACGCAAAAGAAAGTAAAGTTTCTCTGGTCTGATTCCTACGAGAAGAGTTTTCAGGAGTTGTAGACTCAACTCACTTTTGCCCCTGTGTAGACTTTGCCTGATGGTGTAGATGGTTTTTTAGTATATTGTGATACTTTGAGAGTGGGTTTGGGTTATGTGTTGATGCAAGGGGGAAAAGTTATAGCCTACGCTTCTAGGCAGTTGAAACCTCATGAGAAGAACTACCCGATCCATGACTTAGAGTTGGCTGCTGTAGTGTTTTCTTTAAAAATCTAGAGACATTATTTGTATGGTGTGCATGTAGATGTTTTTACTGATCACAAAAGCCTGCAGTATCTCTTTACCTAGAAAGAGTTAAACCATAGATAGAGGAGGTGGTTAGAATTGTTAAAAAACTATGATATGAGCGTGTTGTATTATCCGAGCAAGGCTAATATATTGGCAGATGCCCTTAGCTGGGTATCCATGGGTAGTGTTTCGCATATTAAGGGAGGTAAGAAAGAGTTGGCTCATGATGTCCACCGTTTGTCTAGGATTGGTGTTAGGCTGCTTGATTCTGCTGAGGGAAGTATGTTAGTTCAGAGTAGTTCTGAATCATCCTTAGTTTCGAAAGTAAAGGAGAAGCAGGACTTAGATGCTAGCTTGGTAAGACTGAAAGAGTCAGTCAAAGACCAAAGGGTAGAGTTTTCTCCCAAGGGGGAGATGGTGTGTTAAGGCTGCACGGTAGGTTATGTGTCCCAAATGTTGATGAACTAAGGCTGAGAATCATGGCTAAAGCACATGGCTCACAGTATTTTATTCATCCCGATGCTACCAAGATGTACTGCGACTTGTGGAAAATCTATTGGTGGTGTAATATAAAGAAAGATATAGCTAAATTAATGGCAAAGTGTCCAATATGTTAGCAGGTTAAGGTTGAGCACCAGAGACCTGGTGGTGTGATGCAAGAGTTTAGTATTCCTACTTGGAAGTGTGAAGAGATTAATATGGATTTCATGACTGGTCTACCTCTTTTCCGACGCCATCATGATTCTATTTAGGTTGTTGTTGATAGACTAACTAAGTCAGCATATTTCTTACCCGTGCATACATCCTATTCGGCTGAGGACTATGCTGATTATATATTTAGGAGTTAGTCAGAATGCATGGAGTTCCCTTATTTATCATTTCGGATAGGGGTACTCAGTTAACTTCTCAATTTTGGAAGGCTTTTCAGAAGGGTCTGGGCACCCAAGTTCATTTGAGTTCTACTTTTCACCCGTAGATGGATGGTCAGGATGAAAGGACCATCCAGACTTTAGAGGATATGTTGAGAGCGTGTGCTCTCGACTTCAAAGGTAGTTGCGATGAGAATTTGCCACTAATTGAGTTGCATATTATAACAGTTATCATGCTGGCATCCAGATGGCACCATTTGAGGCTTTGTATGGTAGAAGGTGTAGATCATCCATAGGTTGGTTCAAGGTGGGTGAGGCTACTATAGCTAGTCTTGACACAGTATTTGAGGCAATGGAGAAGGTAAAGTTGATTAGAGAGAGGTTAAAGATAGCTCAGAGTCGCCAAAAGTCATATGTAGATGCGAGGCGTAGAGACTTGAAGTTTGAAGTGGATGATCTAGTGTACCTAAAAATTTCACCCATGAAGGGGGTAAAGAGGTTTGGGAAGAAGGGGAAGCTTAGTCCCTGCTATATCGGTCCCTATAAGATCCTGAATCGTGTAAGAAGAGTGGCTTATGAGATTGAGTTACCTACAGAATTGTCAGCTGTTCACCCTGTCTTTCATGTTTCCATGCTTAAGAAATATGTTGGTGATTGTGTTGTTGTAAATCCTTCAGAAAGCCCTGATGTGCGAGATAGTCTTTCATTTGATGAGGTTCCTATTGAGATTTTAGATCACTAAGTCTGGAGACTAAGGAACAAAGAAGTTCCCTTGGTCAAAGTGTTGTGGTGCTACTCGGGAAGCCAAAGCATATATGCAATCCAAGTACCCGTACCTCTTTCTCGCAAGTTCAGATCAAGCCAAAGGTACCATTTTTTCTTACTTCAATCCCTTTCTAATAAAGTTACAGCTGTATAGCCATTCCTGCTATGAGTTTATGCATTCTATGAAGTATCCAAAAGTTTAGAAAGAAGTGCAATCCATTTAGCAAGATTTTTCAGCTATGTACCCTTAGTTTTCTCTGTATTCATAACCTATCGAGTGTTATTCGAGGATGAATGTCCCCAAGAGGGAGATATTGTAATACCCCATATATTTCTAAGCTAAAACACGAACCATTATTCCTGCATATGAAACCTCCTATCCTATAATTCGTATTTGAGCACATGACTTACCTTGAGTATCCTAGTGAGAAGAATCTTATGATGTGTTAAATGTATTCATATGAGTCAGTTAAGGTAATGCAAGCTAAGAGTTTTTGAATCCATCAATTTTTACTATTAGATTTCGCAAGGGTCATCTTTGAATGATCATTACTTGATGAATATGTGGTCTTCTTGTATATTTTAACCCACCAAATTGTAGAGAATCAGATAGCTTTCCAACGATACTAATTTTACCAAAATCCAACACTCGAGCAAGAAGTTATGACCTTGCAAAGTAGAGTGCTTCACCTAATCGATCACACATGGCTACTGGAATGGGTGTACGATAGGTTGTACGATGCACACCCTCAAGTATGCGATAAGGTGTGCGATGCATACCTTATCTTGTGTGATAAGGTGTATGGTGCACACCCTAGCATATGCGATGAGGTGTGCGATGAATACTTAGGGTTCCAGTAGTGAAAACACTCCGTCTTTGAGTTATTTCAAGGACAACTAAGTCTTTTAACACTCCTTTCACGTCCCTAAACTTAACCTTACGAATTTAACTGTTCCTAATCACATCATAACCCTATTATCAGTTTAAGCATATCATCCAAGAGAACGATAGGAGCAAAACAACTAGGGTTGAACAATCAAAATTGAAGGTCCAATCTTTTAACAATTTCATTACCATAAAGGTATGTGGGGTTTTTCAACAAGAACACTCTTTCGTTCTTGTGCCCAAAGTTGGTTTTCTTTTACGAAGACACATTATTTTATACTTTTTTCGTATGAATTTGAAGTATGAATTTATACCTTATATTGCTTTCATGAGAATGTTGATATGGTTACGCATAAAGCTGAACTTTTCAGATTTAAAGTGATTTATATATATGTCTATGATATAAAACGTAAATCTTGATGGTTTTATTGCGATATTGATATATGGGTCTTTGAATCCTATTTGAGATTGTTATTTTTGAGAAATCATGTGTTATAAGCATCTTGAGAATTAAATGAATTGACATGATGTAGAAAGATTTGACCTTTTTAGTCTTGAAAGAGTTGATTTTGAACCCAAGTGAGAAAAGAAATCCACACCATTTGATTGAATTATGATAAAAGGGGTAGCATATTGGCTCCCAATGCAAAGTATTGAATTGTGTAAGGTGGATTGTCTTTTAAAAATTCTGAGCTAAGTCCGGGAGTAGTATTTAGCACCGAGTGGGGAAGTGTGGTACTTCCCTAGAACTACGTGCCCTCGTAAGATGTGAGCCTGAGGTTGATATAGTGATCATTGATGAATGAATGAATTATTAAAGTCCTATTCCGATGGCAAGGATAGGATGTCTCTCCCCAACGTGGGTTGGACGTTGGACTCCATGTAGCTCACATGGTTTATGTCGGTTATTAGAAACTCCCATAGTGTGTCTCTACTCTATCTAAGATAAGTGTGTACGGTTTGAAAACTATGATTTCTGAGAAAGTTTCTTGTTTCCGAAATACTTAAATGTATGCTCTAAAGAGAGATGTTTTAAGACTTGATTATTTTACAAGTTTGAAACCGAGAAGAAAGTGAATTGAGAATTTATTGTAATGACTCACTTGTTTGACTTTACATGTATTTTTCATCCATGATTATATTGGTTTAATTCAATCTAAGTCATTTACATCAGCATGCATGTTTCTTATAAATATTGCGATATTTGATTATGAAATTGCACACACCCCCATATACTCGGTACATTTTCCATGGTACTGACCCATATACTCGTATGTGGGATATATTTTCTCATAATGTAGGTTCAGGTTCTCAGTCCTAGCCTCGATAGTGATTCCTGAGCACGTTGATCTATATCTTCTGCAGTGGTGAGTCCTCATGATTCGAGGATGTGTTATTCAGAATTTTAGTTTCAATATGAGTTGATTACTTTTGTTCCTTGGAGTTCGAGTCAGTTGGGGTCTGTCCCAATGGTTCAATAGTACATTGAGTAGTAGAGGCTTGTCAAGCTTGATTTTTCAGAATTGTTAGAGGTTCCGTATTTTTTTACTTTTACAGTACTTATCCGCATTCATTTAGACTTGATACAATGAGTTTTCATGATATTGCTTTTAATATCTTTGTTTAAGTGTTTAGATATGTTAGCAGGCTCAAAGGGTTAGCTTGGGACTACTTATATCCTTAAGCACCGTGTGACGTCTCGGGACCCATTTTCTGGGCGTTACAGTTTTCTTGGTCAGATGCTTGTGAAGGAGTTTCAAGAAGTTGAAGGATAAGTTAACTTCGACTCAAATTCTGACTTTGTCGGAAGGCAATAATGGGTTCGTGGTTTATTGTAACGCATCTCAAGTAGGGATTTGTTGTGTATTAATGTTGTAACGCCCTATAAAATCGTCCATGCGTTAGTTCGTGGTAATATGCTCATAGAGTTAAATGACTAGAATAGTGTAAAAGAGACTTAGTCTCATTTTTGGCTTTCAAAATTAGTAAAGTTTAAACCATATATAATTTCCCTAATTTTGACCTTTTTATCATGTAGGAAATTGAATGAGCTTTCCATCGGTATAAGATTTTCCAAAATATGATACCCAGGCTAGAAGTTATGGCTAATTTAAGTCCTAATCGTAAATCACCATCATTTTGGTGCTTGGCGCATTGCAGAGTGGGTCTATTTAACAATTGTCAAATTCCAGTAGCCTAGCGCGATTGTGGCGCATCGTGCTGAAGTTCTAGGTCCCAACCAGTAGGACAACATGATTGTTCCACATCGCGGTGACCCTAATAATCCCATTTGTCAATTTCCAGTGAGCCACCGTGATTGTGGTACGTTGCGGTGGCCCATAAAATAGGGCTCCCAGTTATATTTTTATTTCGTCTGATTAAGGGTACATTTGGTATTTTCCGCCCTCTTATCAGCTTAAACACGGGATTTTTATTCCAAATGACCTCATTATTTATATTTTCTTTAAAAACCATCAAGAACACTCTCTAGGGTTTCAAACAAGAATCCCAAATAACTCAAGATTCAACCTTGTATTTTGGAAGATAATTAGAGAGTTGGAATCCCCACGCCATAGGATTCATGAATCATCTACTATTTTTCGAGATTGAGGTACGCGGGGTTTTCCTAAAATTTCATGGGCATAGAAATCATGTTTTTAAGAAAGGGGTTTTGGATTCATGAATATATTCATGTTTTAGAAATGTTGATGATATTGTTTTGTCCTTTATTCCTTCCCCCAAAATTGATTTGAAATTTTATATATATAAGCATGTGTTTTAAGGTTGATTATTGAATTGAGAGCATGATTCATGAAAAAAAATCCCTCTCTTGTGATGATTTTCATTTACTTATGATATATTATGAAATTATTTGAATGCATCTTGAAAAGCATGTTATGAAATGTCTTGAATAATATTATGTTTGGATTATGATTTTGATTCCAAAAAGGAGAAGGTTGTTTATGTTGATGGATATTGAACATAATTATATAATGAAAAGAGTTGCATGGTTTGTTAAAGATTATATGACCACCAATTGTTTATTGAAAGGATGAGGACTTTGCATAGCTTTGACTTATGTTTTCAAAACATGAAATCTCTTATGCGAATTGCATATTTGGGTAGTTTGAACTATGTTTTGATAAAAAGATCATGCTTATTGCATTATGGATCAGAAAATATGACTTGCAAAGTCTTGGTATGATGATACCAAAATAGACAATGCCATAACAGACCCAGACAAATATAGAAATCAGATTTTTATGAATTAAGATTTCAGAATGATACAGACCCAGACAAATATAGAAATCAGATTTTTATGACTTAAGATTTCAGAATGATACATGTTTAGAAATGGATAAAATTAGACATAAAGAGATGTCAGGTGGTCCCCCGAAGAAGGCACGAGTTCAGACAATTCATTGCCCAAAACCGTGATTTGCCGATCCGGGTATATTATATTACCCTGGCTTAGTGCCTTGTGGCATATTAGACTCAGACACTCCAACCTTTGCGGCCTACTTGGGTTGGGGGCTTCCCTTCTGAGTCAATAGTGGACTCCATATAGCCCGTAGGGTTTTAGACTTATAGGGGTGTACCACCTAACTCAGAAGTAATACGAAGATCAGAAATTGCACTGACAGAAAGGTTTTTATGATTATCAAAATGCCCATGTGTTTTGGAATTTATATCGTATGTGATATTTTATGAATAGCTCTCAACTATTTTATTTATATTACAAGCTTTATTTTGGATTGCTCTACATACCAGTACATCTGTATTGATCCCCCTTACCTTCCAAGTTCTGAGGCACAGTCTAGGGGTCCTGAAAAATAGTAGATTTTCTTCAGACAGAAGTGCAGGGTCTAGTCGGTGAGCCTTCTATATTTTAGAAGGCCTAGTTATTTTCAGACATTTATTATCAGTTATAGTTTTGGTCTACTGGGGGCCTTGTCCTAGCTTTTCAAATATTTATATTTAGATTATGTAGTAGAGATTTCGCAGACTGCTCCAGATATTGTTAGTGATTTTCGGATTTCATTCCTTATTGTTAAACTTAATCCAGAGTATGACCATGTTTCCGTATCACATTATATTTCAGCATCTTCTTTTATTATCTGAATATTGTGCATGATTACCAGGTAGAGTACGATGCCCATGCTTTCTTGGTTCGGGATGTCCGTCATGGCCAGGCCCTAGTTTGGGTCATGACAAATGTAGCATGGGAAGATGATTACCTATGCTTCTGGGCAGTTGAAGGTACATGAGAGGAATTATCCTACTCATGATTTAGAGCTGTTGGCGGTTGTTTTTGCTTTGAAAATATAGCAATATTATTTGTATGGTATTTACGTGGATATCTTTTCTGATCATAAGAGTCTACAATATGTGTTCACCCAAAATGAGCTTAATCTCAGGAAAAGGAGATGGCTTGAGCTTTTTAAGGATTATGATATGAGTCTTCACTACCATCGAGGTAAGGCTAATGTGGTTGATGATGCTCTTAGAAGGTTATCCATGGGGAGTTTGGCTCATCTAGAAGAAGGATAACGAGAATTGATTAAGGATATTCACCGCTTGGCTAATCTTAGAGTTTGCCTATTGGACTCAAAGGATGGTGATGCGGTGGTGTAAGAAGCGGTTTGACCTTCTCTTAGTGCAGAGATCAAGGATAAGTAAGTGTTAGATCCTATCTTGATGAAAATCAAGAGTGACATTATTAGGCAAAAGGTAGTGGTATTAGAGATCAGTGGTGATGGTACTTTATGGTACTAAGGAAGGTTGTGTGTTCCTGATGTCGACGGGTTTCCACAAAGGGTTTTGAATGAGGCATATTAGTCACGCTATGTTGTTCATCCTGGCTCGACTAAGATGTATCATAATTTTAAGGAGATCTATTGGTCGAATGGTATGAAAAGGGTTGTGGCTAATTTTGTGGTCAAGTGCATGGCGCGTCAACAGGTTAAGGTTGAGCACATGAGGACATGAGGGTTGTATCAAGAAATTAATTTTCTTGAGAAGAAGAGGGAAGTGATCAATATGGACAGAGTCAATATGATTTGATTTGGGTCATCGGGGATAGGATGACTAAGTTTGCAAACTTTTGCTAGTGCAGACTACCTTCTCTGTAGAGGATTATGAAAAAATGTATATTAAAGTGATTGTAAAGATGTATGGGTTGCATGTTTCAATTATCTTTGATCATGGCACTCAGTTTACGTCTCACTTTTGGCGGTCTTTTCAGAGAGGGTTGGGGACCAAGGTGAGTCTGAGAACTGCTTTCCATTCGCAGAAAGATGGGCAAGTGGAGAGAACTATTCAAAAATTAAAGGATATGATTCAAGCCTGTGTGATGGATTATGATGGCAATTGGGTTGAGCATCTACCTTTGGTGTAGTTTTCTTACAATAACAGCTATCATTCCATTATTAGCATGGCCCCTTTTGAGGCACTGTATGGTAAGAGGTATAAATACCTATTGGTTGGTTTGAGATTGGTAAGGAAGACATGTTGTAATGCCCTGAGTCTATACCCCGAACGCTACATGGTGCTTATGACCCCTAAGGACCACAAGCTAACCCATGACTGATTACTGCTATGAGCACTGAATAAAATACTCAAAATAATACGACAAATAGTCTGAATTGCCATAAGGTTCAAAATCTGAATACTGATAAAGAATATCAACTGTAATAATAATCTTCAAAACTAAATACTGTCTAATAGTCTAGTTTGAATAGCCTCTAATTGATCTGTCTGAAAGTGGAGTTGATGGGACAAGCCCCCAACTAAATCTGACTACTAAAATACTGATATAATACATATCCTTGATAGACAAGGACTCACTACTAAATCTAAAACTGCTAGCTAAACCTGAATCTGTCTATGTGAGGTCAGGAACGTGAACGTCCGAACCTATGATATGAGACATCATAGTATAAAAAAGAGTATATATCAGTATGTGGAATGTACTGGTATTCTAGATGAGGTAAGGCTAAATGCAAGGGTTCATATGCATGAACAATAACTGATTGAATGATATAGAGTCACTGAATATAAGAGTACATAGATAACTGAAATTGTTATAAATATTGAGTACGCAATAATGTGCATATACGTGTATACTGTAACTGAGCTTTTGCTGAAGCTGAGTTCTGAGTTATGGTAACTAAATAACTAATATCTAAGATTACTTATAACTAAGTTACTAAAAGTGATTGACTGTATCTGACAGTCCTGATTCTGCAAAATTGAACTGAGTTCTATACTAAGACTGTGGGAAGTAATCATCTAACCGATAGCCCCAAATAAGATAACTGGGGTCCAACCATTAACCCCGGTTGGAATAGTGTTAGTACCATGCCAGGGGTAAATACAAGCTGAAGAGTTACCATTATCTGGTAGGTACTCTAATAAGCATGGTGGTACCCTCAACTGGCAGGCATAAACACCTTATCAACCCTCAACTAGCAGGTTGATGTATCAACCTATGATGGCTACATTGTTATGGAATGCAAAGACTGCTTCTAAGGATCACACCCTTCACTGGCAGGTGATCCCCCATCCTTGGGTTCAATCGGTGCTGAATTCTACTCCCAACTAAATAGACACTGAACTGATTATTTTGAGATAAACTAGATTAATACTGAGTTTTGTAACTGACTGAGTTTACTAAGTTCTGTAACTGACTGAGTTCACTGAGTTTTTTTAACTGGATGAGTACTACTGTTTCGAGTCATGACTGAGACTATTCTATAACTACTATAGCTCTAGGTAAACTACTGGATTTTTGGGTATTGAATACCCCCAAGACTCGATAGCATGAAAGTAAAGCATGATATGATCTTTAAATACATAACAATGTCCACTTGTTCATAATTCATTCATAGAGACATTTTATCAAACACTTGTAGGGCATAAGCTTATACATGATTGGGACCACACAATGACATGTCATGATTCCCCTATTTACTTCACATAGGCATTTTAGCAAACACTTGGAGAACATGGATTATTTCACGTGGTAATAGCCAACACATGAATATCATGAATATAATACTCAATTGCAAATTCAAGGGTTTAGCATGCAATTCATATAATTCATCACATAACTATTTTAATTTCATGGAAACTTATAATTAATCCTGAATTGAAACCCAATTACTATCATGGACATAAACACAATCAATTTTAAGCAAGAAATTTATAAATCTGAGATCTTGTAAGTTTAAAAGGGGTTCTTGGACTTCATGGGTGAAAGGAACCCATGAATAAACAAGTAAGATACCTGGATATATTAATTCTTGAAGGTTCTTGGTAGAATTTTTGTGTTTTTTCTTGATTTCTTGAAGCCAGTGTTTTGCTCCTTTGAGAGAGAATGTTTTTAATCTTGAGAAAAGTGAGTAGATAATGAGATAATTGGTTACTTAGAGGTTTAATTTGGTGTTTAGACTGATTAGGGCCATGGACAAAGATCTAATTACTCCTGGGAAGATTTAAAAATTTATCACTAAAAAACCCAATTTTGGCTTTGGCGCGACGCGGTGCTATCGTGCAGTATCACTGGAAATTGACTATTGGGAACTGGGAGCTTGGGACGACGCATTACAATCATGGAGCTTTACTATATATGAATTAACCCCTTGGCGCGAAGCGCCATGATCGCTGAGTCACTCTGGAAAGTGACAATTGGGAAAATAACTGGTGGCACAACGTGGTGGGATTATGATAGCTAACTGGATTTTGATAATTGCCATTTGGAACCTAGATGACCATGAGTAGAAAATGGTATCAGTTACCGCGATCACCATCTTAGGACCACAATCATGGCCAGTCAAGGTTGGTCAAATCTTGTAATCATGATATTCCTATGGCTATCGTAGTAGCCACAATCGCAGAAAAGCTGCTGTGATTTTGGCTTAACGGGTTTGTGCCCAAGAGGAAATTTATAATTATAAATAG
Organism: Capsicum annuum; assembly: GCF_002878395.1. Classification (NCBI taxonomy): domain Eukaryota; kingdom Viridiplantae; phylum Streptophyta; class Magnoliopsida; order Solanales; family Solanaceae; genus Capsicum; species Capsicum annuum. Next base: position 39,254,027 of record NC_061115.1, read on the forward strand.
CCTACCCCAAATCCCTCAAGAAGCTAAAACACTTTCCCATTTGGCATTTCTGAACTTTGAAATTGAATTGGACACTTTGTAAAACCTTCCAAATTGGGGAAACTGTGTGGTTAATTTTTCAATAATTCTTGGTTGCAATTGAAGTTGGATATTAGATTACTCTTTAACGCAAGTTTAAATGGAAGCGTTGAACAACCAATTTGGTATATTCTATTTTCCAAACATCATGAGTTGCTAAATAACTTATCTTGGGATTATGTTGAAATAAGGTGTAAATATGTTTTCGCTTGTGATTTATCAGTGTAGATTCTTCGTCATTGATTGTTGGTTTTAGTATTGGTTGCTTGATTTGATTGGTATTTTTGGGTGAAAACCCCAAATACCCAAAATGGATTTATGGGTGAAAACCTTAAATTCTAAAAATCTCACATCATTTTTGAAAGAGGGAGTGAACTTTTGGGATCCTTTATTATCCTTAAAAGAGGGGTATAGGTGATAAGGAAATAGTGAACAATAGTAGATGTAGTTTGTTTTCTTTTCATTATCTTAGAGATAAGGATGGATTAACTACTAGCTATATTTTTGGGGCATCTTCCAAGAAATAGGGATGCCCAATTGAGGTATTAGGTGGTTATGCATGCCACATCCATGAGGTATCCAAAAGAATCCATGGATTATAATATTTAAGGTGGGTTTAAAGATTATCCTCAAGAACTCTTAACTTAGCCTACCCACATAGTTGATGATTAAAATTTTCATGAGATTATAAAAAGCTATGAATTATTTTCCCCTAGGAAGACATAATCCCCAGATTCATCCTATATTGAGATCTCAACCACAATAGTCTCCTTAAGTTGGTAGTTTGATTTGACTTTGACAAAAGAACTTCCCAAACATTTCCCCCATTTTAATTCATGAAATTTACTTTATTTACACTACGGGTATACACTTAGATGCTATCAACACCTATAGATTTTGAGAACTAAACCCACTCCTCGAGGATTTGACCTCAATGTGAGTTGAGCTTTATTGACAATAATTGTCCTATATCTATACTATGGTATGGGTGAGCGTTACTCACTTTCCACCAACTGGGGCATCATGTGTATCTTCGCCAGGAGTTGGTAGTAGTGCATTACTAGAAAAGGCACCCAATTCCATTTGGGTATACCAATCCTCGTTGAAACAAAGACAAATCAAAGAGTTTACAGTGCCTTTTTTTAAGGCCAACCTATATTCTTTATCCAAGTTACCCTACTCCTTCTTCTTATCCTCTCGTAGCTCTAATAGTCTATGGTTCATCAGCCTCAGCAAATAGATCAAAAATCAGTAGTGGTGGTTTAGAAAATGGCTACATAAATTAAGGTATCAGACAGAGACGACTAGAATGTGGCCCTCAGCTAAAGAGCACACCTCTGATCTAAAAGTGGCCACTTTCTCACATAGGCTAGATAAGTCAGCACCTGAACCTTGCAAAGTCGATCTCCTATTTGGGCTTCAAAACTAGAAATATACCCATGGAGCTCTCTTGTGAACTGCACTGTGGCTACCATCATCCTACTCTCTACTTTTGCCTCAGATGTATCTAATATGGTCCACACCTATTGCTTGATCTGAGCAAATAATATGGCCTACTAAGTCTCGATATATGTCTAAAAATAACTCAACTTCTACTACGGATCCACCAGTTGTTGTAAGAACTCTAGGACAATGTAATTATTCCTAAAACTGGCGAGTAAAGGGGTAGAGTAGAAGCTGAAGTGTAAGACCCCCCAAAATTTCTAAGCTTAGTTCAGTCCTTTAAGCTTGTCAAGGCGTCCCAGACTTAGAAAATTTTAGCTAAGTTTCCAGACTTAGTTTATTTTTTGCCTTCAAAAGTTGAAAAATTTCATTTCGCGACTTTAATAACCCTTAAAGGTCTATATTTTTGTTGATTCATGATCAAGAAGGTCAATAGGTGTTCCCGAAAAAGTTTCCAATTTTTTTAACCTCGTTTAGACCGTGGTTGGTGTCCCAAAATAGTGGACCAATCCAATCTTGGCATGCCGCATCACTTATCAAATTGGTTAACATTGTTGCAGGAATTGCCAATAAAAGACTGAGGCTTAGTGTGATCATGGAGCGATGCATCCAATATCACATCGATGCCATCAACGCATCACCAATCATGTCGATGCCCAATTTTCAGTCATTAAGTTATCGCATCCTCAAGGGTAATTAAGTTATTTTCCCCTGACCTTCAGCCCTCATAACATGAAATTTAGCCCTTTTTTGGCCAAATACATTCATTATTTCTGTATTCCACAAGAACAAGAAACCCTAGGTGGATAATTTCAAGTTAAGAATTCAAACTTTTCTCCATCAATCTTCAAGAAATCATCCACTAAGGAATGTTCATGAGACTAGAATTGTGAAACCGTGATATATATATATATATTTGAATGCATTCCTATACATGTAAAATATTTATGAATATCAAGTTCTTCATGAAATCCCCAATGATTGTATTATGAATTGTTGCCTATGGTCATGTGTTCAAGAAGTGTCATTTCTTGTCAGTTTCATGCTATCGAGTCCTTGTGGTACTCATACCGGACAATTTAGCTGTGTGCCTACACGCAGTGTCAGTATTCAAGATGCTCATAGTCAAGCCATAATCAGTAGAATTATGTCAGCCACATGACTCAGGAAAACTCAGTAAATTTAGTATCAGTCCAGACCCACTTATTAATCTCAATAATGTCAGTTAGTTAATAGAATTCAGTAATATTCAATCAGTCCTCAGAACTCAGTGAACTTAGTCTAGTTCAGATCAGTAGAATTAGTTCAATATCTATTCAGTTGGGAGTAGGATTCAGCCCCGAGCGAACCGAAGGATGATGGCACACATTGATAGTAGAGGGTGTGACCCTTAGAAGCAATCCTTGCATTCCAGAACTATGAAGCCAACATAGGTTGAGACATCAACACTGACAGTTGAGTGTTGGGGAGGTGGATTAATACTGCTAGATGAGGGTCCCACCGTTCTACTTTAGGGACGTTTCCAGATGAGCGTCACTCATAACTTTTCCTTACTAGTGGCGCGGTATTGACACCCATCTAATTAGGGTTACATATTGGACCCCATCTAAGTTATAGATATATTAATTGGGTCATGTTGGTTAGATAACTACCTCCCATTTTCACAGTCTCAGTCTCAATAATAGAACTCAGATAGTTCTATCGATTTAAGGACTATCAGATACAATCACATAGTTCAGTACAAAACTCAACTAGTTCCATCAGAATTAGGATTGTTAGATACGGTCACCCAGTATCTATTATATCAGTTATCATTAATCTATGTTATCAGTACACTCAATATTCAGAATCCTCATGATTTTAGTCACAGTCTATATAGTCATGTATGTATTCTCATTCAGTTATTCTTATGATATTCAGTCACATATAGTTCATGCATATGAACCCTTTCATCCAGCCTTACCTCACTTTGCGTACTGGTACATTCATATGTACTGATGTATACTTTTCTTTTATGCTATTGTGTTTCGTACCATAGGTTAAGACGTACGAGTTCAAGAGTATACTTAGCAATTTAGATTCAGCCAGCAGTAGTAGATTGCAGTGAGTCCTCATCATTCTAGGATAGAATACTTATTTCAATATTCTAGTTTAGTTTTTAGTAGATAGAGTTAGTTGGGGATATGTCCCATCAACTCTTTATTCAGACAGTTTAGAGGTTTTTTGACTAGATGTTTAGACTATAACACGTTAAGATAATTATTTTAGCTTTGGTATTATTATACCACATTATCAGTTATGTTTTAGTTTTGAACCTTATGGCATATTTTCAGCCCATTATTCTGCATATTTCAGTATTATTATTTAGTTATTGCAGTATATACCAATCATGGGTTAGCTAGTGGTCCTTCGAGATTATTAGCATCGTGTATTATCTGAGGTACTAGGCTCGGGGAGTTACAAACTTAGTATTAGAGCCTAAGTTTCAATAGAGTCCTAGGAAGTGTGAAAGCTATATCTAGTAGAGTCTTGTGCATTGGTGTGTTGCCCACCATATTTATATATAGGAGGCTATAAGATGTTTTAGGATAGTTCCCCTTCTTTTAGTATTCATTTCGTGATAGTGAGTAGTAGCTCAAATTTAACTCTCAGTCTAATCCATTTCTCCCTTTTCGTTTATAGAACATGCCTTCCAAAAGAAGGAATAAAAATCATTCAGCCCCTCAGCCCATCTAAGAAGATCCTTTGGACGAATACATCTCTTATGGAGAGTTCAAAGCTATATTCACTACTCTTGCTAATTTAGTTGCTACTCAGAATAAATGGCCTACTGCCATTTTGGCCAACCCAGTGGCCAAAACTATTAAAACTAGGATTTGGGAATTCACCCAAATGAATCCTCCATCCCTTTTTGGGTCTAAGACAAATGAGGACCCTTAAGAATTCCTTGATCAGGTTTAGAAGGTTATAGATATCTTAGGGGTTACTGCTAGTGAGAGTGCTGAGCTAGCTTCATATCAGTTACAGGATATGGCTCACACATGGTTCAAACAGTGGAAAGCAAAGAGGGGTTCATATGCAGGGCCCATAGAATGGAAGGAGTTCGCCACTGATTTCTTAGATAGATTCTTTCCACTAGAGCTAAAGAAAACTAAGGTGTTAGAATTTATCAACCTCAGGCAGGGAAACATGATAGTGAAAGAGTTTTCTATTAATTTTACTCAATTAGCTAGATATGTTCCTCATGTGGTGGTAGATAGCAGGGCTAAGATGAGTAAGTTTGTTTCTTGGGTAAATGAATTATGGTAAAGGAGTGTAGGACTGCCATGTTGATTAGTAAGATAGACATAGCAATACTTGTGATCCATGCTCAATAGATAAAGGAGCAGAAGATTAAGGATAGGGAAAAATAGAATAAAAAGCTAGAACAGGTAGCTTCAACTTTAATCAGCCTAAATCAGAAGGTGGTAACCATTCTCAGTTCTACCCAAAGTCATCCATTCTAGATCCTTCCTCAGCTAGTGCTCCAGTTGCTAAGTTCATGGAGGATAACAAATATAGGGCACCAGGCTCTAAATCTCAGGGCACTGTTAGCAGTACCTGAACCAATCTTCTTTGTCAGATTTGTGGTAAGAACCACAAGGGTATTTGCAGAGCTGGGAGAGATGTGTGTTTTGAATATGGAATGCCAGGCCATAATGTGAGAGTTTTTCCTCAGTCAGGTTTTCAAGGTCAGCATAACTGTTCCTCATCTCATTTTGGTTGCCCAAATTAGTAGGGTGCCACATCCAGTGCAACTAGTGGGTAGCGTCCAAATAGACTCTATGCTCTCCAGTTCCAATAGGATTAGGAAAATTCCCCTGATGTTGTCACTGGTACATTACAGATCTTTCATGTATATGTTTATGCTTTTTTAGATCCAAGAGCTTCTTTTTCTTTTGTTACTCCTTATATAGTAGTGGATTTTGGATTCCATCCTGAAATTCTTACAGAGCCTTTCTTAGTCTCTACCCAAGTGGGTGAAACTATCATAGCCTGATGGGTATACAAGAACTGTCTGAGTATAATATCTTAGAAAGTCACTTCAGCAGACTTAGTTGAATTAAAGATGGTTAATTTTGATGTCATTCTCGGCATGGATTAGCTTCCTTCTTGCTATGCCACCGTCGACTGCAAAAATAGAATTTTCTAGTTTCACTCTCTGAATAAACCTATCCTTGAGTGGAGGGGTAGTACTCTAGCCTTCAGGGGTCAGCTTGTTTCCTACCTTTGGGCTAGTGAAATAATATAAGGGATGTGTCTACCAACTTGTGTGAGTCAAGGAATCTAGTTCCAAAACTCCCAGTATTGAGTCAGTTCCATTAGTGAATGAATATTCAGATATGTTTTGAGAATATCTTCCCAGAATTTCTCCCAAAAAGGAAATAAACTTAAGCATTGAGCTTCTTCCAGATCTCAGACTATATCTATTTTGCCATAAGAATGGCACCAGCAAAACTCATAGAACTAAAAGAGCAGTTGAATGATCTCTTAGACAAGGGATTTGTTAGACCTAGTATGTCCCCATGGGGTGCACCAGTTTTATTCGTGCAAAAGAAAGAATGTTCTCTCAGAATGTGTATAGATTACCGTCATCTTAGTAAAGTCACGATCAAGAACAAGTATCCACTTCCCAGAATCTATGACTTGTTTGACCAACTTTAGGGTGCCAACTACTTCTCTAAGATAGACCTCAGATCAGGCTATCACCAGCTCAGAGTCAGAGAATGTGACATTTTGAAAATAGCTTTCCAAACTCGGTATGGTTGTTTCAAAATTCATAGTCATGTCCTTTGGTCTTACTAATGTAAAAACAACTTTTATGGACTTGATGAACCACGTGTTCAAGTAGTACTTGGACATTTTCGTCATAGTTTTCATAGATAACATCCTTATCTATTCCCGCATTGAGCATAATCATGCAGACCATCTCAGAATAGTAGTGCAGACTCTCAAAAATCATCAGTTCACCAAATTCAGTAAGTGAGATTTTTGGCTAAGGTCAATAGCATTCCTTGGTCATATTATTTTTGGTGATGGCATTAGGGTTGATCCTCAAATGACCGAAGCATTAAGAAACTAGCCTTTCCCTATTTCTCTATCAGATATTAGGAGTTTGTTGGGTCTGGATTGCTATTATAGATGGGTTGTTATGGGATTTTCTTCTATTGTATCCCCTATGTCCAGATTGACTCAGAAGAAAGTCAAGTTTCATTGGTCAGATCCTTACGAGAAGAGTTTTCAGGAGTTGAAGACTCGACTCACCTCAACTTCAGTTTTGGCTCTTCTAGATGGTTCAAATGGGTTTGTAGTGTACTGTGATGCATCCATAGTGGGTTTGGGTTATGTCCTCATACAGCATGGTAAGGTCATAGCCTACGCCTCCAGGCATCTTAAACCCCATGCAAAAAATTATCCTACTCATGATCTTGAGTTAGCAGCCATAGTTTTTGCCTTAAGAATTTAGCGGCATTACTTATATAGGGTCATGTAGATGTGTTCACGGATCGTAAAATCCTTTAGTACGTATTCTCTCAGAAAGATGTTAACCTCCATCAGAGAAGGTGGTTAGAGCTCTTGAAAGATTATGACATAAGTTTCCTTTATTATAAGGCCAATATAGTGGCCGACGCTCTTAGTAGACTGTCTATGGGTAGTGTTTCTCATGTTGAGAATAGTAAGAAGAAGTTAGCTAAGGAAGTCCATTAGCTTACCCAACTAGGTGTCTTCTTAGTCAGTTCAGCCGAAGGTAGTATCAGGGTTTAGAATACTTTAGAATCATCTTTAGTTTCCAAAGTTAAGAAAAAGCAAGATAGAGATCCCATTCGAGTCAAGTTGAAAGAATCAGTCAAAGAGCAGAAAGTAGAAGTTTTCTCCCAATGAGGAGATGGTGTGTTGCATTGTCAGGGTCGTCTGTGTGTGAAAAGTGTTGATGACTTAAGGCAGTGAATTATCATAGAAGTGCATGCTGTATGTTACTCTATTCATCTAGAGGCCACTAAGATGTACCTCAATTTGTGGAAGATCTATTGGAGGAGTGGGATGAAATAAGACATTGTAGAGTTTATGGGTAAGTGATCAACATGTCAGTAGGTTAATATTGAGCATTAGAAGCCTAGTGGGTCCATGCAGAAGTTCAGTATTCCTACATGAAAGTGGGAAGAAGTGAACATGGTCTTTGTGATGGGGTTTGCTCGTAGTCGTCATCATCATGATTCAGTCTAGGTCCTTATAGACAGAATGACCAAATCATCTCATTTCCTTCAATTCCTTTTCTCTTATTCAGCTGAGAATTATGCCAAACTCTATATCAATGAGTTGGTCAGATTGAATGGCTTCCCATTATCTACTATCTCAGATAGAGGTACCTAGTTCACTTCTCATTTCTGGAAAGAATTGCAAAAGGGTCTTGGTACCAGAGTTCACCTCAGTATAACCTTTCATTCTCAAACTGATGGTCAAGAATAAAGGACCATCTAAACTCTAGAAGATATACTGTGAGCGTGCACAATTGACTTTAAGGGTAATTGGGATGACCACTTTCCTTTGATTGAGTTTGCATACAATAACATCTACCATTCTATTATCCAAATGGCTCCATTTCAAGCTCTACTTATCTAATCGATTGGTTTAAAGTGGGTGAGGTTGGACTAATAGGGCCTAACTTGGTCTTCGATACCTTGGAGAAAGTTTAGTTAGTTAGAGAGAGGCTAAAGATAGCTCAAAGCCACCAAAAATCACACGCAGATGTGCATAGAAAAGATCTCGAGTTTGAGACTGGTGATTATGTATACCTGAAAATCTCTCCCATGAACGGAGTGAAGAGGTTTGGAAAGAAGGGAAAGTCATTCCCTGATATGTCGATCCCTTCAAAATTCTTAGTCACTTTGTAAAAATAGGTTATTAGCTTGAATTTCCTTCATATATAGCCTCAGTACGTCTATTATCCATGTCTCCTTGCTAAAGAAGTGCATAGGTGATCTAGCAGTCGCAGTCCCGATAGGGCCAAGATGTTTAGAACAACCTCTCTTATGAAGACATTCTTGTTGAAATTCTTAACTATCAGACTCGTACACTAAGGAACAAAGAATTCCCTCTAGTCAAAGTTCTTTGGCGGAATCAGTTTGTTGAGAAAGCTTCCTAGGAAGCAGAAGCAGACATGCAGACCAAGTATCTTGTCCTCTTCTCCGCAAATTCAGACTCAGCCCAAGGTAATAGTTTTCCTTAAGCTTATTCAGTTTCATATTCAAATTTTAGTTACAAACTTAGTATTCAGTTCCATGATGAGTTTACATCTCAAATTTGGTATCTTTACCATTATATATTCAGTTTCATGTTCATGAGTTAGTTTAGTCATGTATTCACATCGGATATGTATGATCAGATTATCAGTACTCTTAGTCACGCATTCATGAATCAGTTCAGTCGTGAAATCATCCATCAAATATGCATGCTCAGTATGAGTTCCAAAAAAAATCAGTCATGTCAGTCATGTAATCATGTTCCAATTGTTCATGTTCAGCATATACTTTAGTTTATCATTATCCCCTCTTAGTTAGTCACATTCAAGGATGAATGTTCCCAAGGGGGAGATATTGTAAGACCCCAAAAAATTTCTAAGCTTAGTTCAATCCTTTAAGCTTGTCAAGGGGTCCCAGACTTAGAAAGTTTTAGTTAAGTTTCGAGACTTAGTTTATTTTTGACCTTCGAAAGTTGGCAATCTCATTTCGCAACCTTAATGACCCTTAAAGGTCTATATTTTTGTTGATTCATGATCAGGAAGGTCAATAGGTGTTCCCAGACATATTTTGGATTTTTCAGACCTCATTTAGACCACAGTTGGTGTCCCAAAATAGTGGACCAAAGTGATTTTTGCCCGCCGCATCGACTATTGGGTTGGTTAACATTATTACAGGAATTGCTAGTAAAAGTACTGAGACTATGCATGATCATGTGCGATGCATCAAGTATCGCGGCGATGCCATCAATGTGCCGTGTCGCCAATCGCGTCGATGCCCATTTTTCAGTCATTAAATATTCGCATCCTCAAGGGTAATTAGGTTATATTCTCTCGACCTTCAGCCCTCATAACACAAAATTTAACCCTCTTTTGGCCAAATACATTCATTATTTCTCTATTCCTCAAGAACAAGAAATTCTAGGTGGATAATTTCAAGTCAAGAACTCAAAATTTCCTCCATCAATCTTCAATAAATCATCCACTAAGGTATGCCAAGTGTTCATTCATGGATTCTTTAATCCATGAAGCTCAAGAAACCTATTTTTAAAACCATAAATTATGATGTTCATGTTGTGGGTTTATTATGACTATGTTGATGTTGTCGTATGATTCCCAAGTTGGAATCTTTAATGTGTTTTCATGAATCTATGCTAGCATGTGGGTTGAAATCTATAAATTGTGTTGACTTATCCAATAATGATGCATTGATATGATGTTCATGCCTAGGCCTAAATTTATGTATGCAAGGTCTTTGATAAAATGCCTAAGAGAAAAATAATTATGCATTATGACTCATTATGGTCTAAATGATGAATTCATCCTTTACCCTTATGTTCAAAATGACTCCCATGCTATTTTTATGCATTGAAATTATTTGATGGAATGCCTATGAGACTAGAATTGTGAAACCATGATATATATATATATATATATATATATATATATATATTTGAATGCATTCCTCTACATGTACAAGATTAACGAATATTAAGTTCTTCATGAAATCCCCAATGATTGTATTATGAATTATTGACTATGGTCATGTGTTCAAGAATTGTCATGTCTTGTCAATTTCATGCTATCATTTCCTGGGGGTACTCGTACCAGACAATTTAGCTAAGTGCCTAGAGCCATTGTTAGTTTTCAAGATGCTCATAGTCAATCCATGATCAGTAGAATTCAGTTAGTCACATGACTCAGGAAAACTCAGTAAATTCAGTATCAGTCCAGTCCCACTCAGTAATCTTAGTAATTCAGTTAGTTAACAAAATTCAGTAAGCTATCAGTGCATGGAACTTAGTGAACTTAGTCCAGTTTATCTCAGTATAATCAGTTCATTGTCTATTCAGTTGGGAGTAGAATTCAGCACCGAGCAAACCCAAGGATAAGGGCACACACTGATAGTAGAGGGTGTGACCTTTAGAAGCAATCCTTGCATTCCAGAACTATGTATCCAGCATAGGTTGAGATATCAATACTTATAGTTAAGGGTTGATGAGGTTGATTAACACTGCCAGATGAGGATCCTACCGTTCTCCTTTATGGACGCTATCAAATGAGGGTCACTCATAGCTTGTCCTTACTAGTGGTGTGGTAGTGACACTCTTCCAATTGCGGTTATAGATTGAACACCAACTCACTTATAACTATCTTAATTGGGGCATGTCGGGTAGATGATTACGTCCCAAAGTCACAGTCTCAGTAATAGAACTCAAATAGTTCTACAAATTTTAGGACTGTCAGATACAGTCACTCAATTTATTATAGAACTCATCTAGTTCCATCAGAATTAGGACTGTTAGATACAGTCACCCAGTATCAGTTATATCTGTTATCAGTAATCCATGTTATCAGTACACTCAGTATTTACAATCCTCATGATTTCAGTTATAGTCTATATAGTCATGTATGTATTCTCATTCAGTTATTCTCATGATATTCTGTCAGATATAGTTCATGCATATAAACCCTTGCATTCAGCCTTACCTAACTTTGTGTACCAGTACATTCATATGTATTGACACATACTTTTCTTTTGTTCTATGGTGTTTTATACCATAGGTTCATACATATGGGTTCCAGAGTATCCTTAGTAGTTCAGATTCAGCTACCAACAGTAGATTGCAGTGAGTCCTCATCATTCAAAGATAGCATGATTATTTTATTATTTCAATTCACTTTTTATTAGATGGATTTAGTTGGGGATATGTCCCATCAAATCTTTATTCAAATAGTTTAGAGGTTTTTAGATTAGATGTTTAGACTATAGCATGTTCAGACAGTTATTTCAGTTTTGGTATTGTTATACCACATTAACAGTTATGTTTCAGTTTTGAACCTTATGGCATATTTTCAGCCCATTATTCTACATATTTCAATATTATTATACATTTATCATAGTAGGTACCAGTCATGGGTTATCTAGTGGTCCTTCGGGATTGTTAGCACCGTGTAGCGTCTGGGATACCAGACTCGGGGCATTACATAATGCTTGAGCGAAACTGCTCGTTCCCCCATCAATGCCTATCATAGAAAAGTATCTATCCTATGTTTTCCTATATCAACATCACCAACCAATATCGACATAACAACATGCTCAGCCAAAATAAAAGTTCCCTTAAAGTAGGTCATGTTGAAAAATACCAAAGGTTATTCTCTACATAGAGCAATGGGGTTGGCATCATCCTTAATTAACCAAATATTTGTTATGCAAGAAATATTGACCCTCTAATCAACCTTTGGAATATCCATCACTCATACTACATCACACAATATCTATACTTTGAAAGGAAAGAGAAGGGTGGTGAACTCACAGAGTGTCCTCTCATGAATCTCATCTTTGATCCACCTAGAAAAATCAATATCATAGTCTTCTATGAGGCTGGTAATCAGTACAACTTGATACTATATGAGCACACTATCCGTAGAATAGTGCACAAAAACTTTATTTCAAGGCATATCTATTCTTTCTTTATCTCCCCTTCCCCATGACCCAAGGGACATTAGTTCCAAGCTCAAGTACCTGTTGAGTTACCCATTTCTCTATGTTTATCCTATGTGCTCTCTGATCAACATATCTTATAGTATGCGAAATCTAAATAATCCTCAATGAATAATTAAACTCTGTTGTGGTGGCCGAACCTACAAGGTCTCACCCAAATAAGAATTATTGGATTGTCTTCATAGATAAATCAATCAAAATCTTTATGACACGTGTATGTCAGTGGGTGCTGGTCCTTCTATCTCACCTCATCTTGGGTAATCAAATACACAAATGCTACATAAAAAGTTTAAAACTCTAAAATAGTCATAGGGGAATAAGATCCTGAAGGCTATCTCATCCCACTAATATTATATCTGCCAAAAATAGCCTCCAGGTCTGGAGCACCTACCGAAGTGGCAAGGTCAATATGATCTCCTCAATAATGTTGCTTCTCTATTTGCCCTACTTAGATATATCATTATCTCTATCATAGATGCATTGTATGCCCTTTACACACCATCACAAAATGGCCTAAGCAGTGGAACTGCAAAGATGTGTTGGGACTCCTGAGTAGTTGAAGCTAAAGAAGAAGCATCCTGAGTACCATATGATGAAGAAGATGCATCATGAGTAGATTTACTATAATAGCACCTTCCTCATACTAGGGTACATTTGTCTCACTATTAACTTTAACAAATGCAAAATCTAACCCTTCTAAGAATAGGGACAACTGACTCTCACTTATTACAAGTACTACAACTAGACATTTCCTCTCCATTATAAGATTGGAAAGGGATAAGAGAATGTCATGTTGAAGTCATGTCTAACTTCATTCAAGGTTTAGTTTCGATAACCCAATATGGGGCATCCTAAGGCTTAGAATAAGGTATTGATGATGGTGTTGGTGTGTTTTGAGAACCCGACTGAATGGCAACCTTGTCTGCTGCCTATCTCTGATCATAGACCTTAGTCTGGCATAGATCCATGGGTGAACTGTCAATGGTTTACTCCTTCACAAACCAACTCTGTTTAGGAGACTCATCTATCAATCTAGACTATACGACTTTCATAGGTGTATACCTAGGTACTATAGTATCTCTAAGGAGAGTTATTAGATATTGAAACACAATAAATAAATAGGAAATGACAAGAAAATTTAGATTCCAACTTCGATGCTACCTACGATTCCAACCTACGAGTCGTAGGTAGCTTGTATGGGACTATAGGTTCCCTCTTAGGTAGCAATCAAAGCCTTTGAAATTTTATAGATTTAGGTCTAACAACTACGTGGGTACCTGCAGGCTTGTAGGTAGTACCTATGCCTTATAGATAGGCCTCATGAATTTAATCTGAGGGTCTTTTAACTTCTTCCCTATTCCATCCCATATCTGATATTTTCAATGCTCAAACCAATTTGGATCACTAAAACATGCATCGATTTAGCTACAAAAGGTATTTTAAAAATTATTTGAGTTGATCAATAGGGTATTTCAATCAAAATCGATTTATCAATAAATTTTTATCATAAAAAACATTACCTCAAGTGAAGATTGTAGAAGAAAATATGAAAAATTGATTTAACCTCAAACTATAAGTGTAATACGTGCAAGTTGGGTGATGTGGAGTAGGGTTTGCCTTTTAAGTTTGTGAATGGGAGAGAAAGACTTTGAATTTAAGTGGGAGTTTTGTAACTAAAGAGTTGGAGGATTAAAGAATCAGGTTAAGAGATTTTATTTCAAAGGTTTCCTTGATAGGGTCTTGACACATGGGCCTTATCTATATTTTAAAATTTTTGGCCCAACTATTTCAAACCCTACCTATGGGCCAACTTAAATGCCATAGGTTATAACTAAGTGCTCATAAATTGGTCCATAAATATGGTTCTACAATACTATTTTTTCTATGATTCCTATAACCCAACCTACTAGGTTATAGGTTGTACCGATGGGGCCGTAGGTAGGGGCCACAGGTTGAAGTTCAGAGACCTAAATTTTGCTTTTTCTTCCCACAACTCAACTTAAATGTCATGGATTTTACCTTTGAACCATAGGTTGAGTCATAGGTCCACTTACCAAAACTTGTCTAAAATTTTGCAATTTTTACCATACTATATGTACTTTTCATGATTTAAAACTACAAAACAAAAACAAAGTGAATACTAAAACCTTGGGTTTCCTCCAAAACAAATCTCGATTTAATATCGTAGAATGACATGGCTATGTTGGGTACTCAGACTTCACTAACAACCCCATGGATTGCCTCCCATGCAATACTTGATTTAACATTACAGACAACTAAGTTCCCTTGGCTACTCTGACATCACCAAGGCTACTATTCTCACACACTTTTAACTCCTCCATGCTTCCCATGTAATGATTAATATGATGCCCGTTAACCTAGAATAAGGCATCCGCATATAGTTGTAGCTTAGTTGCACCACATTAAAATACACAATCCACGGTGAATGGTCTAGACCACTTAGATTTCAGCTTGCCAGGATACAAGAAAAATTTCCACATCACTATGTTGGAATTCCTTCTTCTCAATTTGTCATGGTAT
>NC_061115.1:39271869-39413615 GCF_002878395.1 Capsicum annuum
CAGTCTAGTTGACATTCATAGACTTATAAAAAATGGACTTGATCTCATAATTGGAGACCTCAAGTTTCCTACTTGTCTATGGATGATAAGGTTTTGTAACCTGAAGTTTCACTCCATATTTGTCAAGTAGGTCTTTGAATATGTGATTGAAAAAAATGACACCCACCATCACTAATGATAACTCGTGGAGTACCAAACTGAGAGGAAATATTTTTCTTCAAAAAGTGTATGACACTTTGACCTTTCTTATTGGGAAGTACATATGCTTCCACCCACATATACACATAATCTACTGCAACAAAAATGTACTTCATACAATGTGAACTCAAACATGGACTAAAGAAATCAATACCCCACACATTAAAAAGCTCAATCTCAAGAATAGGTGTCATGGAAAGCTCATGGTTTTGTAAGATATTGCCCTGAATTTTTCATTGGTCATAGTACCGAGCATAGTCATGTTCATCCCTATAGATTGTCAGCCATAGTAACAACACTGTAGAATCTTGTGGATCGTATAAGTACTGGCATAGTAATCCCCAATTTGAGATAAATTATAGACCTCCCAAATACTTATCATCTCAACTTCAGGAATACACCTCTGAATCACATCATCCACACACACTCGAAATAAGTAAGGCTTATCCCAAAAGAATTTCCATACTTCATGCATTAATTATTTTCACTACTAAAATAACATGTCTTCTAGGGAAATATCACTTAACAAATAATTGGGAAAGTTAGCAAAACAAGGGATTAAGTATTGCGATGCTTCCAATATGCTCTCATATGGGAAAGTATCATCAATCTTGAGCTCATCCCATAGTTTAAGCACTACCTCTTTTTCTTAGTGGGGTAAATACTCCACAACTTGATTCTTAGTGCCCTTCCAATCCTTAAGATCAAAGTCAAACTCTCGTAGCATTAGTACCCATCGAATCAGTCTACTCTTAACATACTTCTATGCCATAAGTTACCTAAGATTTGAATGGTCAATATACACAATGACTTTGGTACCAATCAAATAAGACTGAAACTTCCAGCAAACACCACCGCAACTCCTGTTTAGTAACCATGTAATTTTTATATGTTGGGGTGAGTGCTTTGCTTTCATAATAAATGGGATAAAGTATATTCTTACATCTTTTTCCTAGGACATATCCTTGGGCCACACTACAAGCGCCACACATCACGTTAAATAGAAGGATCCAATCTAGGGATAGAGTGATAAGACAAGAAATCAACCTTTCTCTTAGGCATATAAAAGCATTACAAGGATCATGCTTAAAAATAAAAATCTTAAAATTTCTTAAATAATTTCTAGTCAAGACAAATAAATTCAATTCTCAATATATGTAAAACCAAGCCAGACATATGGGCATGTGAAAAAAGAGATACAATTCAACACCAAATCACTTGTAACTTCATAAACATAAAATAATGACAATTGGGTATAAAACCTATAAGACAAATTATGTATATTCATGTAAATTCAACTTTAAAGGCTAGTTTTGTGCATAAGGATGAAAGGAGTAACATTGTCCATAACACCTCAAACCTTATTTGATTAATTTAATGTAAAATCTTGAACTTTGAAACTCTAGTGGTGTTCTTGCAGCTTCTTCCTGAAGTTCTTGAATTAGAAAGCTTGGGTTTTCACTTTTCTTGATTAAAATTTGATCAAGTTGTTGGCGTTCTTGAGGGGGCAAGGGTTTTCTTGAAGGGAAAAAGATGAATAATAATGTATCTAATGCTTTTGGGTGCTGAAATTATTTGTTATAGATGGTTTTGGGTGAAGGGAAAGTACTAAATTTTACCTCATTCTCTAATATTTTACCTCTTGAGACAAGCCTCATCAACCATAAATTTTACCTCATTCTCTAATATTTTTCTCAATGGATTTTTAATCTTAGAGAAGTACTTGATAAACCACCTATAAAAGCATGGATGACGTAAGAAACTCCAAATACCCTTTAAAAAAATCGATGAAGGTAATGTTTATATCACCTATATTTTAGCCTTGTCGACCTCTAACCCTTTCTCTAAAATTTTGCCGCCTAAGAACTATCCCCTCTTTAACTAAAAACTGATAATTCTCCTAATTCCGAACCAGGTTTCATTCCTTACATTTCTAAAGTGAATTAGTCAAGTAATCAAAATAGTCATTGAACGAGTCACCAATAACATAGAATCATCCAAGAAGATCTCATTAGTATTATCCATTATATAAAAAATATAGATATCATGCAATTCTAAAAGGTGGTGGGGCATTCCAATGATCAAAAGGCCCCTTCTTTAATTCAAACATACCATGTGGACATGTGAAAGTTATTTTCTCTTGGTCCTCATGAATAATATAATTCTTATTATATCTCGAATAACCATCGAGAAAATAATACCATCCTTTACCTGCAAGATGGTCTAATATTTGATCTATGAATGGCATAGTAAAGTGATCTTTTTGCATCCAAGTATTTAGCTTCTGACAATACATGCAAACTCTCTATCCCGTAACTTGTTTTATTATAACTAAATCATTCTTCTCATTCGAGACCATAGTGATCCCACCCTTCTTTGGTACACAGTAAGACAGTAATAAGGTAAACCATACCAGTATCTAACCACTTAATAATCTCCTTCTTCACCACCTCCTGTATAGGTGTATTCAAATTATATTGATGCTCAATGCTAGCCACCTACTTTGATTCAAACTAAATCTTGTGAGCGCAAATTTTGGGTGGAATTCCAACAGTATACATAATAGTCCAACCAATGGTCTGTTTCAAACTCTACAATACCGATATCAAGGCTTCAACCCATGATTCTAGAAAATCTACTGCAATAATAACTGGCAAGGTATTGTCGAACCCAGAAAATGCATAATATTATTATTAAGGTGGCTTAAATTCAAGACCGATGGCTCCTTAATAAATAATCGAGTATGCAGGGTCAATATATTCTTCAAATCAAGATACAATTTCTTTAATGCATAAGAATAAAACCCTCTATTAAGAAGTGCACTCACTATCTCATCATACTCATCAATACTGTTGCTATCAAACTTCATGATCATCACCGCCAATGCTTTGTCACCAAGCCTTTCTTTAATAGGTAAATAAAATGCATATTCATAAACAATTTATATCACAAACACTACAAACATATCTTTTGAATTCCTCATCAACTAACACACAGTGAAGGTGATTTATTCCTCAGCAATCCTGAATTAATCTGTTCTATCTCTATGTCAACCAATGCCTTAGCAGTGTCTAAGAAGGGCTTTCCAAAAATAATAGGGATGTTAAAATCTACGTCCTAAATGAAAGTCACAAAGTCAACTTAGAATATGAGAGAGGATACCATCACCAACATATTCCACAATGTGCCAATTGGCTTCTTCATTATACAATTGGCCATCATTAGTCTCATACAGGTTGTATTAGGTGACCCCAAACCCAACTACTTATATAAAAATGATATTAGTACTAGATCCAAAGACATATAATGCTCTTGTATAATTTAATGACCTAATATTATAAGGAATAGTGAAAATGCTTGGATCCTACTTTTTCTCAACCAAAGATTACGAGGAAATAACTCTACAATGATGCATATTGTAAGTGGGCTTAAATATAACTTTCCATTTCTTAGTCACTAAATCCTTCATGTATTTCTTATAACCAGGCATCTACTCTAAAGATTCCATAAAAGGTGTATTCACACACGAAATAAATTTCTATTATTTCTCTTCTTTTGCTTTCTTCTTTAACTTTTGAGGAAAATATGGTGTAGGTCATAGAATAGGATTCAATATTGGTGTGACCTCCGCACCCTTGTCTTTATCATTATTAACTTATTTTGGTACACCCATCTATTTCTTCTATATCCCACCATTAGACACCAACTTCTCAGTTTTAGCTTTGGGTGCATCATCCATTTCTATGGCATCATTCATCTCATCTTCAACCATGAGCATAGGTTAATAAATAGTAGCCTTACTATTCTACAGTGATGGCTTGGAAGTGACTGTCATTCTTTAAATATTAAATAGTACTTCTAGGAATAGTTCCCGGTGAATACTAA
This sequence comes from Capsicum annuum, assembly GCF_002878395.1. Lineage (NCBI taxonomy): Eukaryota > Viridiplantae > Streptophyta > Magnoliopsida > Solanales > Solanaceae > Capsicum > Capsicum annuum. The sequence continues at coordinate 39,275,953 of NC_061115.1, forward strand.
TTCAATGTAGCTGACATTTGCCCAAGTTGCTAGTCAAGCTGCATAACAAAGGTGGCATATGATTCTATTTTCTACCTCAACCATGATATGTCTGCCTTAATATCCTTAAGGAAACTCTTTTGGCTCTCAAAAACCTTAAGAAACATATAAAGTAGCGCTTCTATTTTCAAGCTACTGGAATAAAAATCATGATTCCCTAGAGGAACATAATGAGCATTGTCATTCTTGTAATCATCCTTTCCCCTCTAGCCACAATCATTCCCTACTTTTATCACTATACTTATCTCTATAGTAGTTCTGACCTTGATTCTCTTTCCTTAAGTTCCAAGTGTCTTTATTAGACCCTTGTCTCTTTTAATTGAAATTTTCCATCTCTTTATGGAAGTACTTTACCCCTTTTTTAGAACTAGACTTTTCATGCCAAAATTGCTAAGTAAGAAACCCAATCTCCGTCCTTCAGTTTTCTACCTCTTAAGCCACTATCTTATCTAATTCTCTCTGCTTATTAGAAGCACTATTAGCATAAGTACTAGCTAACTTTTCTTCCTCCCAAGTAGGCCACCCCCAATTTGTTTTAGTAATCTGATCTAAGATCTCTGCAGCTTGATCACATCAAAGACTAAAGGAAAGATCCCCCTGTAATTGTGTCAAACATAGCATTTGTATAAGAATTTAAGGCTCTGTATAATATCTCCAGCAAGTTCCTTTTTATGATTTGTAACGTTCATCAACTTTTTCTTGAACCTCAACTATATCTTGTAAGGTGCCTCTAAATGTAACTATCTAAAATTATAGATCTTATCTCTTAACTATATCATCTAAGAAGGCAGGAAAAATTGGTCCAAGAATTGTATCCTCAACTAATTTTAAGTAGTAATAAACCTACAAGGTAGCTCTTTTAACCATAACATCACTTCATTTGTTATAGAGAATGGGAATAACCTGAGTCATAAAGATTCCTCATTAGCCCTCAGCAGATTGTACAAAGTGCAAATACCCATAAAGTTCATAATGTATAGGTTTGCATCATCAGTAGGTATACCAAAAAGCACACCCTTCAATTTATATAACTTAATAATTCTATTTGTAATGTCAAATTTTGTTCTTTGGGGGCAATTTAGGTGGAATAATAGCACCTATCTCAACTGGTTCAACACATTCTAAATCATTTTCTAGATAGTCAGAAACTGACAAATATTGATGAGTGGCGGTAATTGAACTCTGTTCTTTCAAACTCTATCCCTATCAAGTGATTCTTGATTATCTTCCTCTTCTTAATCTCTAGCCTCTCGAGCAGAAGTTTTATTGCCAGTGTTTTGAAAATTGTACGAAGGTGGATAATTCAAAGAGGCTGGTTCATTATGAGCCCCTTTGTGCTGGGCTCCATACTCATACTCTTTTTGTCTCCCCATCGTATGATTCTGTTCTAAAGTACCTTCAAGTTTAGGATAAAATAGAATCTAGGGTTTTCCATAACCTGGATTACTAGGCATACATTGGTGTGTGAACTAGAAATAGAGGAAAACTTAAAATCAACAAAAGAAACCAACAATTTCAACAACCACAATCAATCAATCCATAACCAATTATGTGGTAACGGAGCCAAAATTTTATGTCACCCATATTACACCTCAAAATAAGGTATAAAACGATCACCAAAAAAATATAGAACCCAACTAAAAAGGGGTCGACCCCATAGGGAATAAGTCAGAAATCTATCAAGATCTTACTGATGTAATTAGAAATTGCAAAAATAAAATAGGAGGTTTTTTAATTATAGGAGTAATAATAACAATTTCTGGCAATTAGAGTTGTTACTAATATGAGCCAATCACTAGGACTGTGTGCCCCCTGATTAATAACTCCATATATTGTTCATGCTTATAAAACTATCTCTGTACCTTTATGCAAAATCTAATAAGTTATATATCACCTAACCATTCCTCGACCTTGGTTTGGGTAAATTTCACTCATCTAATCTCAATCATAGAGTGTCGCACAACTAACAATTATTTTGATCTTGCATTAACTATATCCTCTCGGTCTCAAATTAATTAGATGATGGATGGTAACTTTAAATTATTATTTTGATTTTATCCTAGTCTCTACCTTTCTCATTAGTTAGTATAAAAATAGGTGAGTTCTAGATATTTTAAACCATTAAAAAGCATCAAATTAAAGAAATCCCAATATATGCCAAACACCAATTTAGAATAACTTTGCACAATAGTTGCTTTGTTAATCCACCAAGGTACCCACAACCCTAGTTATGGAATTTAGCTTCTCATATTAGTAAAAACACAAATAGATTCCATAGATAAAAATATTGGGATGAACTTCTAAAGAATAATAATGAAAAATATAAATCTCTAAACATAAAAACAAAGAACAACTATTCCAAGATCAATAATGGATCTCAATACTAAAAACTATGGAAAAAGTGTATAAAGTTTATAAACTGATAATAAAATATCCAATGGGTATATATAGTTTTATCAGAAAACCTATCCTAAACAAAGTAGGAAACTTGAGTCTGTACTAGCCTATGACCCTACTTGCGGCTGTAGGTTGTAACTACGAGGTATAAGTAGGCTTGTGGGAATCAAAGGAATCTTTGGACTGCATATCACCTACCTGCAAGGGCAAGTTATGGTTCTTAGGTAGCACCCATGCCTAGTATGTAGGGGTGTAAGAATCAAAAGGAATAAAAAAACTTAGAACTTCAATATCTCCACCTACTTGGCCTACTATGTGACCGTAGGTACTTCTTACGGCCTATGGGTAGGGCTCATAAGTGGCCCTCTAACTACTCTTCGTAACTTTTGGCTCATTCTTTTCTCTGAACTCTATTTTCTTGCAAAACATACACAAAAGAACATCACATCTAACAAAATTACCTAAGTATATACATAATTTTATTGTTTTAAAAATCGAAAGTTCCATAAAACCATATCACATCAGCAACATCATATTTTGGTGTCATTGTCCAGGAATACGATTATTGATTGATCTATTGAGTTTGTTGTATTTGTTTGTTTTGTTTTTTGGATTTTTATTTTCTACTCTCTAGAGCACACACCGATGTATCTTCAGTACTTTGAGTCAAGGAAATCTCTTGATTCTAATGGATCTCAAGCTTGAATAAAACTTATGGCACAATCATAAGAAGGAGAGACATAAAGCTTATAATCAAAGGGCCCTGTAGGAAAAAGTTTATAATGACCTAGTGGAACTTAATCGACCACCTCCATATGTTGTTCATAAAACTATAGAGGAAGTCATTACTCAATTTGGCTGAGAAAAATGCTAGGCAAGCAACTGCTCATTGAGTAACTATGGAGAAAAAGGCTAGATTGAAGGATGACAATTATCGAGTAGAACTTAAAAGAGATAGAATAACAAGAAATAGAGGTCAAAATCCCGTTAAATTGAACTTGCTAATATATTATGTCCCATGGGATGACTTGGATTATATTGAGCCAGTTGAGATAGGTGCAATAATTTCTCCAAAATTGCCCTAAGGGATAAAATTTGATATTATGAGCACAATAATATAGTTGCTAAACTTTAAGGGTGTATCTGTTGGTTTTCCTATATATGATGCAAACATGCACCTTATAAAATACATAGAGATTTTCACTTTATACAATCTACCTAGGGTTAGACAGGAAGCTATAAGACTAAGGTTGTTGCATTATATCTGATAGTAAAAGTTACTTTATGGTTAGAAGAGACGCCTTGTAGGTCTATTACCACTTGGAATGAGTTGAGGACACAGTTCTTAAACTAATTTTTCCCACTCTTTCGATTGTTATAGTTAAAGTATGAGATCTATAATTCCATATAATTACATTAAGAGGGGTTATTGATATATGGTTGAGGATTAACAAGAAGATGATGAATGTCCCAAATCAAAGAATCATTAGGAGAAACTTTCTTGGGATATTCTAAAGAGCCTTGAAAGCTAATACCAATGATGTAGATCATACTATTAAAAGTGGAGCTTTCATGAGTCTTTGCTCGGATTAGCACACAAAAATCTTTTACTAGATCACTAAAACCAACAAAGAGTGGCATACTTGGGAGATAGATAGATCAACCAATACTGATGCAACTAGTACTTCTAGTGAGTACAGAGCATTAGATGATATAGTTGCTTAAGTGGTAGCACAACTGAGGACTGAGATTTTCCTACTTAAAAAGTAGTTTGCAGCAATGGAAGTAAAAAAGATAAATGAAGTAGGTTATTGAGGTAAGGTTTCTAGACATAAAGAATTTAATTCTAAAAAAGAAGCAAATAATTTAGGCAAAGATATAAGTCAAGGGACAAGGTAGTGATCAAAATACTTGGAACATAAGTTAAAGGAATAAATGTTGAAACTAATATAGAGATAGGTATTGGATAAGTGTAATGAGTGGGATGGTGACTGGAGGAGGAAAAATAATTCTAATGATAAGAGTGGCCTTTATATTTCTCTAAGGAATTGTGATGCTGAGTCCCGAAGTATGAGAATAGAAACATTGCTTGTAAAGCTTGTGAAGGGTTCAGAAAATCAAGAGAGTTTCCTTAAGGAAATTAAGGAAGATATATTAGGGTTGATCCATAAAGTATCGTCATATGCAATCCTATCTATGCAGCTTGGGCAGATGACTGCCATATTAAATCAACCTCGGTTAGGCGATCTTTCTAGAAATACTATTAAGTATCCGAAGAATGACAATAACTATCTAGTCATAAATAATCAAAATTGTAAGGCTACTATCGATTCACTAATGTGTATTGTTGATGATACAAGGAATGATATTATGGATGTTAATTATGTAGATAAAACTGAGGTAGATAAGTTAATGACTAATAATGAGGCGTCCTAGAAAACAACAGTTACAGATAAAAGAGATGAAAATGATAAAAGGAAAGGTAAGGAGGCCACACCAATATTGAAGCCTATTCCTTGACCCCATCCCTCTTTTCCTCATAGATTGAAGAAGAAAGCCGAAGAAGAGAACTATTAGAAATTTATGTCGATGTTCAAAGAATTATTTGAGAATATGCCTCTTATGGAAGCTTTATATCAGATGCCTGGTTGTGAAAAATTCATAAAGGATTTGGTGACCAAGAAATGGATGGTAATTTTTGAGCCTACTGGTAATATACACAAATGTGCCACTCCATCATGATCTTTAGTTGAGAAGAAAGAGGATCCCAAAGCTTTCACTATTTTTTGTACTATTGGGTCCTTTAATTTTGCAAGAGCATCATATTATTTAGGAACTAGCATTCACTTGATGCTTTTATTAATCTACAAATATTTGTGGTTGGTGTCGCCTAAGATGACCTCTATGAGATTTTCTATGGAGGATCGCATCGCAAAGAAATTGTTTGTATCTTGCATGATGTTTTGGTGAAAGTGGCTTCTTTCATATTCCAAAATAACTTTATTATTCTTAATTAAAAGTTTGATTTTAATGTCTCTATTATCTTGGGAAGGCCTTTCCTACCCACGAGTAAGGCATTGGTTGAAATAGAGATGGGATAGATAAAATTAAGGCTTAATGATGAGTAGTTCACATATATTGTATGTCAATCGATGAGGCAGTCAAAAGATATGTGGGTCATTTTCGTGATAGACACCATAGATAAATATGCATTAGTCATACATATTAAGGAGAGACTTATCCCCTTTAGTGTGTTCCAAAGAATGGTGGGATCATTGTGGTACCCAATGAGAAAAGTAAGTTAGTTCTCATGAAACATAACATGGAAGATAAGTTTGTATGGATTATCAGAAGCTGAATAATTGTATTTAGAAAGATCACTTTCCTATAAAAATAATAAATAGATCAGATGTTAAACCATTTTGTAGGTAAAGGTTGGTATTTTTTCTTGATGGTTATTCAGGGTAGAAATAGATTTCTATTGCTGCCAAAGACCAAGAGAAAACCACTTTTTCTTTTACACATAGTATATTTTCATTTATGTTATACCACAAGTTTTTGAGCTTTTAGCCAGTCAAAAGATAGGAAATAAAATTAGTTTTCCAAGGCAACAAATCTCACCTTAATTCGATGTTATGGCAAAGAGTTATGGAAAATTTCCTAAGGGCCAGTCAGATTAGATCTGCCAATTACTTTGGTAATGATTCATTATATTGTGTAATGAGCCGTTATATATGAGTTTCTTCAACTCCCAGTGAGGATCTCAAACTTTTACTCAACAATAATGAGTCTAGCTCATGACTCGTAATGAGTCGTTGTGTGGATTCATGGCCAGACAAGTGAGGACCTCTATATATCAGTACAGGGAAATGATTCTACCTCACGAATCATTATCAGTGGCAATGAGTCATTGGGTGGACCTGTTACCTTAATAGAAAGAAAGCCATGAATTGAGTCTCAGGCCATGACCACTCTTAGCGACTTGCGTTCAAACCTAATGAATCATTAGGAGGGGAACTATTGATCATAATAGAAAGGGCTCATACCTCAGAATATCAGGTCATAACTCAAACCATGACTCATTACCAGACATAATAAGCCATTCGGTGAGTCGTGATGTCTGGAATCGGAATTCTTGCATTTTTTAATAGGGTCTTTTTGGTAAATTCTACCCTTATTTATCCCAACCACATCGTTTAAGCCTTTAAAAAAATCAGTTATCAAGGGTAAACATTACCCTAACCTCTCATCACTCAGAAATCAGTCAACACATGGCAAAAAAAGAAATTCCTTTCTCTTTATAGACAACTAGGGTTTATCAAGAAAGTTAAAGTTTTAAGAAAATTTCTACAAGGGATTTTCTTTCTGGTATACAGGATATCATCAACGGTCCCTTTCACTCATTGAGTCCAGATAACTCCTTAAATATTCAATAAAAATTCCCTCACCCTTGAATTGGGTTCTAGGCCAAATATAAGAGTCTCCACTCTCATAAGCTTGTGTGTCACGAAATGATGAATAGACATTTTCCTTGAGATTATTGATTCCCCATATTCAGCTTCATGAATTTTACCCGTCATGATATATAGTTGTGTTATTGGATTTAAATTATGAAATTTCATTATCATGCTCCAAAATTTGTTATCATGTCCAATTGCTTTAGATAGAGATGGAGGGCTATGACACCTGATACCTAGGAGTATAACCATACATTAGCTTATATGTTCATCTTTACTTTAGATTATGCATGTATTTTTACTCACAAAATAACATGACTTGAGCATATAAGTTAGTAGTTCATGTTTCAGTGATACTTTAGTGATATTAAGTTGGGAGAAATACATAGCACTAAGTGAACATACAGATGATGTCTCTGTTATGTATTAGGTAGAGCCCGTTAGTACACCACAATAGTTTATATGGGGTCACCTGCCAATTTAAACTTGATACCTTTATCCTTTGGGGCATCAATTTAGTTGATCCATGTTAGCTAGTATTGGTACCCTTGGAAAATTACTAACATCCTTCCAACTAGGATTATAGGTTGGACCTCGATTAGCTTAAATTGGGGCATGTCTATTAGTGTTAGCTCCCATTATCATTATTTTAATGTTCAAATTATGTTCATTCTTTTTTGCTTGACGAAGTGTTCAGTATTAGTAATCAGTTATTCAGTTATTCATTTAACCAGCACATATATATACTTGGTTTTGCATTAGATTTTCTTGTCCATGCATTCATGCTTAATTTACATGTATATCATCTAGATTTTAACCATGCATACTTAGTACATTCAAAGTACTAATCACATACTTCTTTGTACTATATAATTTTATAATATAGGTTCGGACTTTCAGTACCTAGACTGCCCATAGCGTATTCATATGCTACTCATCTACATCCTGGGTGAGTCCTTGCCAGTTGAGGACTAGTTATATTATCAGCTAATCTTTTTATTAATTATCATATTTCAATTTGTAAGATTTAGTTGGGGACCTATCCCAACAACTCATCAGGTTTGGATGCTTTCAAATAGCCCGATAGTTAGTCATATTTTCAGTTTTATTGATTATTTTTGGATGGTATTTACCTTGAATTTATGATTATTCCATATCAATTCACTTTAATTAGCTTTTAGCTAGTATTTTCTTATATTCTTTTGGTATTTATTTCTTATGCCAGGCGATGGGTTATCTTGGTGTAACTTATGACTCTAATCAACATGTTACAACTAGGGATAGTCTCAGGTCATGACAAACTTGGTATCAGAGTGTAAGGCTTAAAGTGTCCTAGGGTTTCTAAAAGCTATGTTAAGTAGAGACTTGTTCTTGGGTGTATGGAAGGTATAAATGTTTGTTTTGGGGATGGCAAGTCAAGCCACCAAATAAGGGCGAGCGCAATAATTACACAAAAAGGTAGAAATGATCATCTACAAGGCCAGACTAATTCCTTATTAGTTCCAGCAGGTCACCCAACTCAGCAGGTTGCCAATTCTAGCACAACCAATAGAAAACATCAAAATCAACTCATTTCCTATTAGACTCGATAGGATTAGGAGGGTTCTCCTAACGTAGTTACAAGTATGTTGAAAGTCTTTCACCTTTTGTGTATGCATTATTAGATCCTGGAGACATACTATCCTTCATGACTCCACATATAGAAGTAGACTTTGGCATTATTCCCAAAATCCTAGCAGAGCCCTTCTCAGTTTAAACACTAGTAGGTAGCTCAGTCATAGACTGATGGGTATACAAAAATTGCCTAGTCACAGTATCCCTGATAGTCACTTCAATCGATCTTATAGAGCTATAGATGACCGACATTAATGTCATCCTTGGTATAGAATGGCTTCACTCTCTCTATGTCTTAGTTGACTTTATAAATAGAATAGTCCAATTTCAAGTTCCAAATGAACCAGTACTAGAATAGAAGTGGAGTATCTCAGTTCCCATAGAAAGGTTTATCTCTTTCTTTAAGGGAAGAAAAAGGATTTATAAGGAGTGCTTCTATTATCCTGTCCGATTCAACGACTCAAGTTTCAAAATCCAGAGTCTCAAGTGAATTCTAGTAGTGAACAAGTTTCTTAAAGTATTTCCTAAAGATCTACGTAGAGTTACTCCCGAGAAGGAAATCAACTTTGGAATAGATCTTCTTCCAGATTCCAAGCTATTTCAATTCCACCTTATAGAATAGCTCTAACCTAATTAAGGAATTGATAGAGCAGTGGAAACTTCTCTTAGCTAAGGCCTTTATTAGACCTAGTGTCCCTCAATGGGGTTCTCTAGTTTAATTTATGAGCAAGAAAGAGGATTCACTTCGTATGTTCATCGACTATTGTTAGTTGAACAACTTCGCAATAATTAATCAGTATCCCATTCACAAGATTGATGAATTATTCGACCAAATTAAGGCTGCATATTATTTTTTTGAGATAGACCATAGATCCAACTATTATTAGATTATTGTCTAACAATGTGACATTCATAAGAAGTCCTCTAGAACTCGGTATGGTCACTTCAAATTTATATTTTTGTCTGTAGGATTTTCAAATGCTCCAATAGTTTTAATGGACTTAATGAACAGTGTGTTCAAGTAGTATCTGGACATGTTCGTCATAGTATTCATAGATGACATTCTCATCTATTCTCGTAGAGTAGGTGAGCATGCAAACCATTTAAGGATTGTTTTGCGGACTATCAAGGATCACCAGTTATTCCCTATGTTTAGTAAGTGTGAATTCCAATTGAAATTAGTATCATTTCTTGGTCTATTATTTGTAGTGGAGGCATTAGAGTTGTTCCTCCAAGGACCAAAGTAGTAAAGAACCGAGCTAAACCCATCTCTAGATCAGATATCAGGAGTTTCTTGGGTTTAGCCAGTTACTATAGATAGTTCATGGAAGGATTTTCTTCTTATTTCCTCTCCCATGTCTATACAGACTTAAAAGAAGGTCAAATTTTAGTGGCCCTATTCTTACAATAAGAATTTTTAGGAGTTTAAGACTTGACTCACCTCCACCCATTTTTTGACTCTACTAGAGGGTTCAGATGCTTTTATGGTGTATTGTGCTACTTATAGAGTTGGTGTTGGTTGTGTGTTGATGCATTGAGGCAAGGTTATAACATGCCTCCAGATAGCTGAAACCTCATAAAAAGAATTATCCAATGGATGATCTTGAGTTGATAATACTTGTTTTTCTTTTAAGATTTGGAAGCATTACCTTTATAGGGTTCATGTTGATGTGTTCACAGATCACAAGAGTCTTTAGTATATGTTCACTCAGAAAGATCTAAATATTCATAAGAAAAGGTAGGTAGAGGTACTAAAAAATAATGTTATAAGTGTGTTGTATGAACCGGGTAAGTCTAATGTTATGGACGACGCCCTTAACAATTGTCTATGGGTAATGTTGCTATCATTGAACACGAAAAAAAGGATTTGGTTTGTGAAGTGCACCAGCTTTATAGATTGTGAGTTTTTTTAGTTGATTTGATCGAAGGTAGTGTTTGGGTTTAGAATGGTTTGGAAGCTTCCTTGGTTGCATAGGAAAAGGAAAAGCAATATAGTGATCCTATTTAGCTTAGGTTGAAAAAGAAAGTTCAGGAACAAAAGGTAAAGGTTTTCTCCCGAGGGGAAATAGTGTTCTTCATTGTTAGGGTAGGTTATGTACTCGGAATGTGGGTGATTTAAGGCAGTGGATATTAGTAGAAGCTCATGGTTCGGGATATTCAATTTATCTCGAAGCCAATAAGATTTACCGTAATTTATGGGAGGTCTATTAGTGGGGTGGTATGAAGAAATATATAACGTAATTTGTGGCTAAATGTAAGAATTTCTAGTAGGTCGAGGTTGAGCACCAGAGGCCTAGTGGTATGCTTCAGGAATTCAATATTCCCACCTAGATGTGAGAAGTGGTAAATATGGACTTCAATACAAGGTTACCCCGTATTCATTGCCAGCTTGATTTCATTTTGGTTATTGTGCATCGAATTACTAACTTAGCTCATTACGTGTAAGTTAATACTATAGAATGAACAAATATTAAGCTAGACTCTATCGTAGGGAGTTGGTAAAGTTGCATGGAGTTCCTTTAACCATTAAAGGTACCCAATTTACCTCTCATTTTTTGAAGACTTTTCAAAAGGGTTTTGGTGCCAATATTTACCTGAGTATAGATTCTCCCCCATAGATAGATGGCGAAGATGAGAGGACCATTCATACTTTAGAAGACACATTGAGAGTGTGTGCAATAGATTTCAAGAAAATTGGGATTATCAATAGCCTTTGATTGAGTTTGCCTACAATAACATTCAGCACCTTAGTATTCAGATAACCCCATTGAGGAGCTTTACGGTAGTAGGTGTAGGTCTCCTATTGGTTGGTTTGAGATTTTTAACACTACTTTGATTGGGCTAGATTTAGAACATGAGGAGAAAGAGAAGGTTTAGTTGATTAGAGAAAGGTTAAAAATACGTCAAAGCCATTACAAATTCTATCCAAATTTGAGAAGAAGGGAGCATGAGTTTGATGTTGGTGACCTTGTCTATTTACAGATTTCACCAATTAAAGGGGCGAAGAGGATTGGTATAAAAGGGAAGCTCAATCCTCTTTATATTGGTCCTTATAAGATTTTGTGCTAGTATGGGAAAGTAACCTATGAGTTGGAGTTACTTGCAGAGCTATCATCAGTGCACCCAGTATTCCACCTCTCCCATTTGATGAAATGCCTTAGTGACCCAGCATCCGTGGTCCTTTTCGAAAGGATAGGCATGGAAGATAGTCTATTATATGATGAGGTACCAATTGAGATCCTCGATCATTAGGTTTGTGGATTGAGGAATACGGAAGTCCTTTTAGTAATGGTTCTATGGAGAAATCAGTTAGTTGTGGGAGCTACTTGGGAAGTAAAAGAAAATGTGATAACCAAGTACACCTATCTCTTCTTATTGAACACAATCCTAGTTTGAGGTAATAGTTTCCTTAAGTAATCAATTCTTTCAGTTCTATATCAGCCTTCTATCCATCTTCATGTCATTGCATACATTCGTGAGTCCAGTTCATGCATCAATCATAAATTTAGATGTTAGTTCATGATACAGGTCATAAACATTCTATGCGAGATCTCAGTTTTCCATAGCCTCTAAGTTTAGTCAGTTTTCTTCAAGGACAAATGATATGAAGGGACATATTTTAATACCCTAACTATTCAACTGTTAAGCCCATCAAAATATAGGCCATAAAATTAGTTTTCCAAGGCCACAAGTCTTGCCTTAATACGATATCATGGTAAGAAGTTGTGGAAAATTTCCTAAGGGTCTGCCACACTACTAGTGACAATGAATCTGGTAATGAGTCATTACTAGACGTAATGAGTCATTATGTGTGAGTCATTTCCACTCTAGTGAGGGTCTCAAACATTGACCCAGTGACAATGAGTCCAACTCATGACTCGTTATGAGTCATAATAAGTCGCCATTTGTACTAGAGGACACATCAGTGAGGACATTTGAATTTAAGTCTAGGTGTAATGATTTTATCTCACGACTCATTATTAGTGACAATGAGTCATAGGGTGGACCCGCTACCTTAATAGAAGGGAACTAGGAATTGAGTCTCAAACTACGACTACTCTTAATGACTCGTGGTCAGACCTAATGAGTCGTTAGGAGGTTGACTTGTGATCACAACAAAAAGGGCCCAAACCTCATAAACATAGGTTATGACTTATGACAAGACGAAATGAGTCATTGGGTGAGTCGTGAAGACTTGAATAAAAATTCTTGGACTTTTTTGAAAGTTCTGCCCTTCTTTAACCCAACCCACATCGTTTAAGCCTTCAACAATATAAGTTATCAAAAGCAAGAATTTCCCTAACCTCTCGTAACTCAGAAATCAATCAACACATAGCAAAAGAAGTGATTCCTTTCTCTCCAAATCCAACTAGGGTTCATCAAGCAAGTTTAACTTTCAAGAAGATTTCTTCAAGGGGCTTACTTTCAGTTATGAAGGATTTGAATAATATATCCCTTTCACCCATTTAATCCTGGGAACTATTTAAATCATCAATCAAAATACCTATTTTGAATTGGGCTCCAACCCAAATATGAGATTCTCTACTTTCATTAGCTTATGTGTGCAACAAAACTATGAATATGTATTTTCCCTTAGATTATTGATTCCTTATGTTCAACATCATCAATTTTCCCCATCAGGAAATATTATTGAGTTGTTGGATTTTAATTGTATAATTTCATTATCATGCTCCAAAATTTATTATCATGTTAAATTGCATTAGACAGAGCTAGTGGGTGATGAATACCTGATACCTAGGAGTATAAACATAAATCAATTTACATACTCAGGATTACTTCAGATTCTGCATGCATTGTTACTCTCAAAATTACATGACCAGAGCATATAAGTTATCAGTTCATGTTTTAGTTATACTTCAATGTTATTCAGTTGGGAGTAATACTTAACACTGAGTGAATCCATGGATGACAACTTTTCTATTAGTTAGGAAGAGCCCATTAATAGCAGTCCCTAAGTTCAAGAACAACGGCGCCACTGTATGTTATAAGGGGCCACACATAAGTTTAGTCTTGACACCGTTGTACTTTAGGACATAAGTTTAGAGGATCCAGGACACTATTGTTGGTACATTTTGCAAGGTATTAACACCCTTTCAACTGGGTTACAGGTTGGATCCTAATAAGCTCAAATTGGGGCATACTGATTATTGCTAGCTCAAACAGTGCTCAGTTCAGTATTCAAATTATATTCTATTAGGTTATCTTGATCAAGTGTTCAGTATTAAATAATTCAGTTACCCAGCACATGTATATACTTGGTCTTGCATTCGATTTTCATGTTTGTGCATTCATGCTTAGTGTATATGTATATCAGCTATCTTTCATCACACATACCCAATACATTCAAAGTGTTAATTGCATACTTCTTTGCACTATATTGTTTCATAATTATGTTCGGACACTCAGTACCCAGACCACCCATAGCGTATTCACACGCCACCCATCTACCACCTTTGTGAGTCCTTATCAGTCAAGGACTATTTATATTATAAGTTATTTTTTTTAGTACTTTATCTTATTTTAGTTTGTCAGAGTTAGTTGGGGACATTCCTCAACAACTCATTTGGTTATGAGGCTTTCAACAGTCAGAAATATAGACATGTTTACAGTTTTATTTAGTATTTTTGAACAATATTTACCTTTACTTTATGATTATTCTTCGTCAATTTAATTAAGTTAGCTTTCTCCCAGTATTTTGTACACACTTTTATGATTTATTTCTTATGCCAGGCCATTGATTAGCTTGGGTTCACTTGTGACTTTAAGCACCACGTTACAACTAGGGTGTAGTCTTGGGTTATGACAATTTAAGAGGATGCCCATTCAAATTTTTAATGCTCCCACAACCTTTCAATAGTGCATGATGTCCATCTTTTATGACATGGGAGAGGATTCTATCAAGGTCCTTATGGATGATTTATCTATTCTTGGTGATTTATTTGATGATTATTGGGTTTATTTGGCCAAAACACTACAAAGGTGTGAAGAGTCAAACCTAGTGCTAAATTAGGAGAAATATCATTCCATGTTTAATGAGGGAATAGTTCTTGGGCACAAAATGTCATAACCAAAACTCGGGTCTGGTCGTGATGGGTATCTCAAGCCTAACGTGGATCGGATACCACCCCCTTAGCCCTACGTTAAGAGCACATAATTATAAACAACAGATGCCAAAAAAGATACTAATGAGAATAAATAAGTCAAAAGATAATTTTAAGAATCTAAAGAAATAATAAACCCACACTTGTCCACAAAAGCCTCTAAATAGAAATACCAATTAAGTCTGGATATTTCCTAGACTTTGAAAAAATGAATCCAAAATAAATACAATGAAATAAAAGAAATGAGTGAAATGTCCAAGCCTTCCAAAAGATAGAGGCTCACCACTTAACACTAGATACACAAGAATACCGAATTACCTAACGCTGCACCGGAGCCACAGAATAGTCCTTAAGACCCTACATCACGAAATAATGTACTATCCAGTGACGGTCAGTAGGGTATGCACTGGAATATAACTTAGGGGATCGGGATAAAATAATGCAATTATAGAAATCCAGTCAAAAACCATATGCACCATATTCAAATACATATATATATATATATATATAGGATATCGGGATAGGGACAAAGGCTATGCAATGAGAATTTAAAGTATTAACCCGAACTATGTAGCTCAATCCGTCCTAAATGCACTCATGGGCTATATGGGTCCTACTCCACTGCTGGAAGGGCCCATTACGTTCTAGCCACACAAACTAATGAAAACAAGAGGAAAGGCTAAAGACAGCAAGGCTATAGCCCTCCTAAAATATATATATAATTTATGTTCCAAGCATATAGACACATGGACCCCCAACGCCGGCAAACGTTGTTTCCAATATAGATCCACCTAGGACCCATACCTTTATGGTTATCTACATAATTCCCTTTAAGAATAAAGTAAAACACTTTGCACATAAACTAACCATTAACTCAGGAGTCGTTTGTTACGGCATATACCATCATGGTATCGTCATACTAACATCCTTGCAAGCAAATTCAATTATGCCAAACTAGTCCTTTTAACCAAACTAACTCACAAGTTCAATTTAAAATCCAAAACCAAGGACACCAATTCCATCAAAAATAACATTCATTCATTTATCCTTTAATGCAAAACAGTGGGTTGAAAATGCAAGCTAAGCCATACCATTATCCATATTCAAAATCAAGTTAACAAAGTAGGCTTATATTAGTGCATTTATCAAGACAAAATTCCATCAATTTGGGGAAACCTATGTCCCCCATTCCAACCATTAAAACAATACACCAATTTAGTTGGACAAATCACAATCTAAAGCATGAATAAAAAATTATAAACTTGGGAAATACAATTCAAGTAATAACCATCAAAAGCCCCTAACTCAATTTCAAACCCAACAATTAAAATCACATTAATAATATTTAAATATATTCCATAATATTAAAAAATACAAGTTATGGATGAGCGACATGCCTGAAATACACAAGAATTTAAAGACAATTTGAAGTTTAGAACCAGAGCAGTGATTTCTTAAAAAACCCATAAGCTTTCATGAGTGGAGAGATAAAGATGAAAATAGAAAATTTTGATCTTTGATAACTGAATAAAAATTATTGATTTTATGTTTAAAAGTTCTACTAGGGGTAAAAAGACCAGAAGCTCCTCACCCCAAATAAAGAAAATCAAATCTAGGGGAACTTAACATAATTGCATTGCATACCCTAATCACAGAGGTTAGCCTCCTTTTCATGCCCTTATCACTGAGGTTAAACTCTGTGGAACACCCTTATCACGAAGGCTTACTATCTCAGAGATCCAAAAAAAATTCAAACCCCTTCCAAAAATTCAAAAACTTTTATAAGACACCCTTTTAACTTTTCGTAAAATAATTCATCTCAAAAATTGATGTTACACATCGGGAGGATCAAAAATAAAATCGTTGAAGTTGTAAGGGATCTTAGATTACTTCCCTCCTTAGGGTCATCCATCCCCAAATAAGGAGTTAGGGCATTCTTAGCACGACAACAAAAATAACACACTAGAATCAATGGGCAAATTTGGAATACTACAAGTGGTAGAATGAAAACCATACTTCAGGCCTTAATGCTAGTCACACACTTTGGTTCAAACTCAGTCTTCTAAGTGCCAAATTTTGGGTGAAATTTTGATAATATCTACAATAAAGAAACCAATGGCCCGTTTAATCATGTATAATACAAAAATAAAAACCTAAACTTATGAAACTAGCAAATATACTTCAATAATAAC
Source organism: Capsicum annuum (assembly GCF_002878395.1). NCBI lineage: Eukaryota > Viridiplantae > Streptophyta > Magnoliopsida > Solanales > Solanaceae > Capsicum > Capsicum annuum. Next base: position 39,292,774 of record NC_061115.1, read on the forward strand.
TGGCAAAGTATTGTCAAACCCTAAAAATGCATAATAGAAGTATGAAGTGGGCTTCAATTCTAAGACTGGTGGCTTGTTAATAGATGGTCGAGCTGATAGAGTTGCTCTATTATTTAAGTCAAGATCAAACTTCTATGGCACATAATAATAAGACCCTCTTCCGAGAAGTGCACTCACCAGCTAATCATACGAATCGATACCGTTGCTATTAAAATTTATGATCATTACCACTAATGCCTTAGCACCAAGACTATTTAATGGGTGAAATTAATTTTTCTTCATCTACGGTAGAAACTACCTGCATATCTTTTGGCTGCCTCATCAACTTACACATATTAAAGGTGATCTGTTCCTTACTGAGCCTAAATTTTATCTGTCTCATCTCTATGTCAACCAATGCCCTACCCTTGTATAGGAAGGGCCTTCCCAAGATTATAGGGATGGTAAAATCTTCCTCATAATTGAGAATCACAAAGTCAACCGAGAATACAAAAAAAGCTACCTTTATCAACACATCACACAATTTACCAACCGACTTCATCATAATACAATTAGCAATTATTAGTCTCATATGGGATGGCTTAGGTGACCCCAACCCCAAATACTTATATACAACAAGTGGCATGAGATTAGTACTAGCTCCAAAGTCATAAAATGCTCGTGTAAAATTCAAGCATCCAATAGTTTAAGGAATAGTGAAAGATCTGGGATCCTTTTTTTCTCAACTAAAGATCACGAGTAAATAACATTATAGTGATGCATATTATTGGTGTGCTCAAAAATCACCATCCATTTCTTAATCACCAAATCCTTCATGAATCTCACATAACAAGTCATTTTCTCTAAATCCTCTATAAAGTTATAGTAACAGATAATTCTTTTAACATCGACATGAATTTTTGATATTTACCCTCTTTTGCTTTCTTCTTCATCCTTTGATAAAAAGGTGGAGGAAGTATGGAATAGGATTCAATATTGGTATGACATCCAAACCCTTGCCTTTATCATTATCAACTCATTTCAATACACCATCCATTTTTATGATATCCCACCATTAGTTACAAACTTCTCAGTTTCAACTTTAGGTGCATCATCCACATCTATGGTATCATTCTTCTAGTCATCAACAACAGGAATAGGTTGATTAATAGTAGCCTTACTATTCCAAAGTGATGTCTAGTTAGTGACTGTCATTCTTTAGATTCTGAATGGTATTGCTAGGAGAAGTGCTCAGTTAATGCTAATACAATGTAGTCGACATATACCCAAATTGCTACTCCAGCTTCTTAATCATGGTGGTATATGATTTTTACTTTCTGTCTCAACCATGATATGTTTGTCTTAATCTCCTTAAGACAACTCTTAAGTAGATTAGTAAGCAGTATTTCCATTCTCTAATACTGGAATTAGAATCATGAATTCCTTATGGAATATAATGACCACTATTCTTCTTGTAAATATCCTTTCTCTTTTAGTCATAATTGCGCTCCCTACTTTTGCCAGTATACCTATATCTATAGTAGTTCCGACCTTGATTCCCTTGACTTGAGTCCAAGTGTCTTGATCAGACCCTTGGACCTTGGCTCGGAAATTTGCCATCTCAGTATTCAAGTGCTTAACCTCTTCTTCAGAATTAGAATCCTCATGAAAAAAAGATTTACCTCGAGCATGTATAATATTTACCTTTTCTGCTACGACAGATGCAAATGGCTTAGTAAGAAAGCTAATCTTAGTCCTCGACTATGCTACCTATTGAGCCACGATCTCATCTAGTTCTCTTTTCTCACTTGAAGCACCAATAGCATACGTACTGTCTAACTTGTCTACATCCTAAGTTAGCCACCCTATGTTGGTATTTCTGATTTAATCTAAGGTCCTTAGGGCTTGATCCCCTCAAAGAAACATGAATATCCCCTCCCCCCTTTCAATAGAATTAGCCATAGCCTTGGCATGATCATATAAGGATCTGTAGTATATCTCTGACAAATTCTTGCATGTGATTATGTGATATGGAATATTCATTAGCTTTTTCTTGAACCTCAACTATGTCTCATAGAGTGCCTCAGAAGGTAAATATGTAAAATTATAGATCTCATGTTTTAATTGTAGTATCCTATAAAATAGGATTAATTAGTCCAGGAACTATATCCACAACTCATTCCAACTAGTTATAAACCCACCAGGCAGCTCTTCTAGGACTTAATATCATTTCACCTGTTAGAGAAAATGCAAAACACCTATGTCATAGAGATTCCTAATCTACCCTCGATAGATTATACAAATTGTAAATACACAAACAGTTCATAATGTGTATTTTAGCATCATCAGTAGGTATAGCAAAAAATAGACCCTTCAGATTAAGAAAATAAATCATTGCACTCATAATATCAAATTTTATTCCTTAGGGTAATTCTAGAGGAATAATAGTGCCTATCTAAACTAGTTCGACATATCCCAGATCTTCTTCTGGATCATTATAAATTGACAAATATAGATGAATTGGTGGTGGCTGAACTCTAATCTTTATAACTCTAACTCTGTCAAGTGTTGCTCAATGATCTTTCTCCTCTTGTTGTTTAAACCTTTCTTTATCACATCGGGCTAGTGCTAACCTCATATTTTCTCTGGCTACTAATTAGGCAGTTGTTTGATTTGTAGTTTTGTGAATACCATGTGGATGTGGCCTATTCAATAAGGTTGGGTCATTATGAACCCCTTCGTACTAGGCTCTATGCTCATACTCTTCTTGTATCTATATCTTACGATTATGTCGTAAGGTTCGTTCAAGCATAAGATCAAATGGAGTCAACAAATATCCTTGGCTCTGAGTACTTCTCATACATCGGTGTGTGCCCTAGAAACAGTATAAAACTAAAAATCAACAAAAAAAACCAACAACTTCAACAACCTTAATAAATCAATCCGTAACCAATTTTATGGCAACGGTGCCAAAATTTTATGTCGCCCAAATTACACCTTGCAATGAAGTATAAATTGGTATCAAACAAATATATAACCTAACTAGGTTCTGGTTGATCCCATAAGGAATAAGTTAGAAATCTATCATTATCTAGATGATTTAATTAGAAATTGTAGAATAAAATGGGATTTTTTAATTATAAGAGTAACAATAATAATTCTAGGAAATTATAGTTGTTATTAATATGAGACGATCACTAGGATTATGTTCCCACTATTTTAATAACATCAAAGACTGTTTGTGCTTGAGAAACTATCTTGGTGCCTTGCATTCTCTAACAAGTTATGTGTCACCTAACCATTTCTCTATCTGTGTTTGGGCTAATTTCACTCATCTCCTCTCAATCTCAAATTTCATATTACTAACCCTTGTTTTTTTAATCTAAAATTAACTATTTCCTTTTGGTTTCAAGTTAATTAGATAAAGGTTGGTAGCTTCAAATTACTGTTATGATTTTTTTTCTAATCTCTACCTATCTCTTGAGTTAGTATAGATTACAGGTGAGTTCCTAACATTTTGAACCATAAAAAAAACAAAATAAAAGAAATTCAAATAAATACAAGAAGACAAATTTAGAATGACATTGCATATTAGCAGCTTTGTTAATCCATTAGGGTTCCCACAGCCTACTAAGGGGATTCAACTACTCATATTTGTAAGAACGCATAAATATTCCATAGATTAAAGAATAAGGATGAACTTACAAAGAATAATAATGAAAACTAGAAATTTCAAAACCTAAAAACCAAGAACAACAATTCCAAGATCAATAATGTATCTCAAAACTCAAAACTGTGTAATAAATGCATAAAATGCATAAACTGATAATGAGATATCCAAAGGGTATTTATAGTTACATTAAAAAAACTATCCTAAACAAAGTAGGAAATGTGAGTCAACATAAACCTATAACCCCACTTATAGTTCTTAGGTTGTACCTTTGGGGCATAAGCAGGCTCATCGGAAACAAGGGAATCTTTAGGATACATATCATCTAACTATAAGGGAAACCTATGGTTCATAGGTAAATCCTATTCCTAGTTAGAAAGGGATGTAGGAATCTAAAGGAATCAACAACATTCAGAACATCAACATCTCTACCTGCTTGGACTACCTATGGGCCCATAGGTACTTTGTACGACCCGTAGGTGTCCTTTTAACTATTATTCATGTCCTTTTAACTATTATTCATCACTTTTTACTCATTATCTATTTTGAACTCTATTTTTATACTTAATTAAAAAAAAATCACATCACATCTAACAAAAATACCTAAGTACTTGCATAATTTTCTTTTTAAGCATCAAAAGTGTCATGATACCGTGTCAAATCAGCAATATCAAGTTTTGGTATTGTTGTTGGGGAATATGATTATGGATTGATTGATTGAGTTTGTTGAAGTTATTGTTTTTGTTTGTTGAATTGAATTTTTTTTTCTACTATTTCTAGAGCACACACCGATATATGCCTAGTACTCAGAGTCAAGAAAATCCCCTAATTCAACTTGATCTCATACTTGAATAAACCTTGTGGTATAATCATGAGATGGAGAGACATAAAGATTATGATAAAATAGACCTACAGGAAAGGGTTCATGATGACCTACTAGAATTAAATTGGCCACCTTTTTGTGGTGTTCATGAAATTATTGAGCAAGTTACTACACAATTTACCCGAGAAAAATGTTAGGTAAACAGTTGCCCGTCTAATAACTATGGAGAAATGGGTTATATAGTAGGATAGTGATTATCGAGCAACGCTTAAAAAAGGTAGAATTAGAAGGAACAAAGGTCAACAACCCATTCTACAGTACTTTCCAGTATATGATGATCCAGAAGAAGACTTGGGCTATGTTGATCCTGTTTAGACAAGTGCAATCATTCCTATGTTGATCCAGTTTAGATAAGTGCAATCATTCCTTTAAAATTTTCCTAACGCACCAAATTTGATATTATGAGCACAACGATGCAGTTGTTGAACTTAAAGGGTGTATTTGTTGGTTTCCCTACTTTTGATGCAAACATGCACCTTATGAAATTTATAGAGATGTGCATTTCATGAAATCTACGTAAGGTAAGTCAGGAAGGTAAAGAGCTTAGGTTTTTCCCATTCTATCAGAGAGAAAAGCAACTTTATGTTTAGGAAATCTGCCTCATGGGTCTATTACCACTTTGAATTAGTCAAGGACGTAGTTCTTTGACAAATTTTCTCACTTTCTCAAATGTTATAGTTAAAGGATGAGATCTATAATTTTACATAATTATATTAAGAGGTGATATATAATACATGGTTGAGGTTTATGAAGAAGCTGATGAATGTCCCCTATTAAGGAATCATGAGGAGAAACTTAATAGAGATATTCTATAGAGCCTTGAATGCAAATACAAAGAAGGTAGTTAATAGTATTATAGGTAGAGCTTTAGTGAGGCTTATATGGGATAAGGCCACAAATATCATAGAATGGATCACTAAAACCAACAAAGGGTGGAATATTTAGGACATATATAGATCAGTCGGTACTTATGTGAATAGTGCTTTTGTGAGTAGAGAGAACTGATGAGATAGTGGATTATGAGGTAGCATGATAGAGAACTGAGATTAGAGTGCTTACAAAGAAGTTTAAAGCAATGGTAGTAGAAAATATAAATGCACTAGGTTCTCGAGAAAAGGATTTTAGACATTAATAATATGATTCTAAAGAAGATGCCCATTATTCAGACAAATAGACAGTGAGTTCTTAGGTCAAAGGACAAGGGACTAATCAAGACACTTAGAACTCAAGGAAAAGGAATAAAGTTAAAAAATAATATGGATATAGGTATTGGGATGGAGTAAAGAGTGGGACAATGGATGGAGGGTGAAAGATGATTACAAGGATAAGAGTGGCCTTTATATTCAACTAGGGAACCATGATACTGAGTCAGAAAGATTGAGAATGAAAGCATTACTTGAAAATCTTGTGAAGGGTTCAGAAAGCAAGGAGTGCTTCTTATGTAAATTAAGATAGATATTTTAGGGTTGATCCAAAAAGTACAGTCGTATGCGATCGCAACTAATTACTTTGACCAATAGTTTGGGATGATATCAACCACATTGAATCATCATCAAATAGGTGCTCTTCCTAGCAATAATATTTAGAACTCGAAGAATGAGTAAAAGTGTTGAGGCTACTATTGATCCACATATTCATATGGTTGATGATATATAACTACAACAAACCCAGTGTATTCCCATATAGAGGGGTCTGGAAGGGTCAATTATACGCAGTCCATACCACTACCTCCGGAGAAGTAGAGAGGCTATTTCTGGTAAACCCCTGGCTCAATACAAAGAATAACACACAAGGTCATAATAACGCATGAAATAAGAACAAATAGTCAGAATAAGACACCTACAAAGTAATACCCTACACTGATAAACCAAGGCACCCACCACCCTAATACCCTCCTACTCTCAGCTCTAACCTTTGAACAAAGCCCTAAGACTACCATCCCGACCACCCTAAAGCTCTCCTAACTACCGGCTATGAATCCCCTATATGTACTAACCTTCTAACCTAATTCACATCCTCTATACTTTCAATCTAGAGTCATATTCTCGAAACCTGATCGTAAGTACAGGATATAAAAATGAAAGTAAATAAAATTATAAATATTACGCTTTCATAGTATAGAGGATTATATTAATGACGGTGAGCAGATGAGATCCATACTTATTACAATGAATAATTCTTCTCAAGATATTACAACAAGAGATTACAAAATGGCAAGAGTAACAGAAAATTTTTGAGTGAAAATTTGGTGATGCCTTGAAAGGAATAATCAAGAGCCTTTTATTGACTTCTAAGGATAAAATTAATATAATGAAAATCTTCATTCTTCAATATTATTAGAAGCCTCATATTTTCTTATCAGTTTGTCTGATAAGATAGGTCCATTGCTTTTGATTAAAGTCTTCAAAGCAATTTGTCCTTTTATGTCACGAGTGTTGGAAACTTTGAAGGTGGAGTATGGGTCTCACTGGTCCCATTATATGTTCAATCAAGAATAATTCTGACTCTTTCAGTCTCTATTCTTACCCTGTCGATAATTTTGTCTTTTTGAGTCTCTATCTAAGAGACTAATTATTCCGGTTTTTATAACCTCAATTAGGATTAATCATAGGATGGATCCAGAAAAGATTGTTCTAAACTATGTCATTTAGTCATATCTCTATTGCCTTCTCTTTGAGATGAAGCTTCATCCAATAATTTCATAATGGCATCTTTGATGAAGATTTCTTGGTTCAAGTGCTTGGTGAGGATTTCATAGGGTTCCTTGGTGCATCTTTTGGTGCAGGAATCCATCCTCGGATGAAAATTAGACAAGTATTTGATCCTGTCAAATTTTTTTGGATAAGGTCTAGCTTATTAATATAAGAAATCCTTTTTTGGATAAAATATTTACACATTTTTATATGTTCAGGTAAAGATGAAATGCCTTGGTCAATTTCAAATTGACTGAATTTTTCTAAAAATATTTTGGTTAAAACATCTTGATTACCTCCAAAATAATTCCACCTTTAGCAGAACCATCTTGGGATAACAGATTTTGCTAAATCTAGACTATACTTTACAAACCAAGTGTGAGTAGTTGGCCATAAGTATAAAAAGTTAAACCATGCATTTTTATAATCATGTCAATTATAAGTTTGAGGCTTATGTTCCTCATAAAATACCATTAAAAATAAGATTTTAACTTCTTTTGAATGGCGAGTGGACCATTAAAAATAAGATTTTAACTCCTTTTGAATAGTTAAGGCTATAATTTTTTGGAGCCTAAGTAAATGGTCCACCCGCCATACAAGAGGAGTTAAAATCTTTTTAATGGTAAATTTTGAATAAGTTATACTTTTAGGGGTCATGTTCATCCCTCAGCTGATGCTCTATTTCAATAGAGCTAGTGTCAATCGAAATGAATTCATAATATTTTTTGGCTTTAAGAGGTTTATCGGAATCCACATAGTTCTGTTCACTATATACAGAGGTCACACCAGCTATCTGATATCATAATTCTCATACTCCTTATCCAAATCTAGGATTGGAGCCACCTGCAAATAATTGTTAGTAAAGGTTTTTTTAACCTTCTGGGATGGGAAGGCTAAAGGGGCCACTGCTTTAGAATAAATTTTAGGAGTTTTCATTGCATAGCTCTCTTTAGTTTTATTGCAAAAAATCTTAGTTTTCCAAATGGAGAAAGAGAACATGGTTCAGATTCTTTTGCGAAGGGTTTCTTTATAGGATTTGAGGAAGAGGATCTTGGTAAATCTGGGAAAAGATTTATTGTGAGGGTAGGATTTATGGGTGGTAGTTGCCCTAAGACAGAAAACTTGTTTTGGTCATTCCATGGTGGCCTGATGTTGAATGGGCTGGTAGATGGGATTTTGCTCTCCACCTCTTTATTTTTGACAAGGTTTATGTATGGCCTAAATTTGGTTGGCCTCATTTTTTCCCTACAAAAATTCACGGGTCAAAAAATCTGGAAGAGAGTTTCTTTCTCCTTTTAAGAATTCTATTTGGAAATCAAAACTAGATAATAACGCTTGCCATCTAGCGAATATTTGTTTAGAAAGTAAATTCTTCACATTTTTTTAAAGAATATCTTTAGAAGATTTGCAATCCACTCTAAACAGGAATTATTTGTTAATCAAATCATCCTATAATTTAGTAATACACAGTACAATAGAGAGAATTTCTTTTTTAACAGTGAGATAATGTTTTTGAGCAGAGTTCCAGACTCCAGAAGTATACCGAACTAATTTCTCTATAGAGGTAGGAGTTTCTCTTTGCTTATGAATTCCTCCACCGATGTCAGAGGCATCTATTTTGATAATCATAAAATAATCAGGGAGTGGTATCCCGAGGCAGGGTAAATCCTTATCCACATCCTTTACCTTTATAACAATATTAGTATGTTCTTCCTTCCAAGGAAGGGAATTCATTTTCAACCTGTCAAAGAGGGCTTTACAGACTTGTCTTACCTTAGGAATGAAATCTGTAATATAATTAAGGCTTCCTAGAAATCGTTGGAGTTGAGTCTTATCAGTAATGACATTAGAGAATTTTTTTGCAAACTTAATGGCTGTACAAATTGGTTTATAAGAACCTTGATACGAATCATTCCCAAGAAATCTTATTTTTGTTTGAAAGAGCTTCATATTTTAGCACTAATGACAAGGCCATTGTGCTGAACAATTTTAAAGAAAATGTTTAAGTGTTTAAAATGAGAATCTATGTCCTTGGAAAAGATTAAAACATCTTCAATATAAACAATTGATATATGACTAATGTGGTTCAAAATACTATTCATGATATTTTGAAATTCTGAAGGGGCATTTTTTAACTCGAAAGGGATAACATTCCATTCAAATTGTCCAAATGGGACATTGAAAGTAGTTTTGTATTTATCTTTTTCAGAGATCTGTATTTGCCAAAATCCTAACTTTATATCAAACTTACTATAAATATTAGCTTTATAGGTACTTTTTGAAAGATCCCTTTTGTTAGGGATAGGATATCGAATCCATTTTGAAACATTGTTCTAGGGTTTGTAATTAATAACAAGTCTGGGAGGGCCCTGTTCTTTCTCTGCAGCATTGTTAACATAAAAGGCTGAACAATTCCAAGGAGATTTTGATTGGAAAATAATATTACTTTTTTAAAGCTTATCAATTTCTTTTTTACATATTTCCATTAAATCATGGTTTATTTGAATCGTCCTAGCTTTAGTGGAAATGACCTTCTCATTGAACCCTTCTATGTAAGGTAAATCAACAGTGTCTGATTTCCTTTCCCAAAAAGCATTTGAAAAGTCTGAGCAAATTTCTTTTTCAAAAGTTTTTGAAGGTTGGCAATTTTGGATACCATTTCGAGAGATTTTAAAATTTGCTCAATTTTTGCATTTTTAATATAATTTTTTAGAAACCATTTTGATTCTGCAAAAGATTCATTTTAAAGGTAGTATGTTTATATAGAAATTGACTTTCTTCTAAAGTCATAGTTTTCATTAGAGGGAAAGCAAGTTCTACCCCGAAAACAGTACTATGGATATGAGTAAAATTGATAAGATAGGGTTTTAAATGGTTTGAAAATGGTAATCCCAAAATGATTTCTTCGTTAATATCTTTTGTAATCATAAAATCATTACCAATATAAATTCCATTGTTGCAAATATGGGCTTTAGGCAGTGTGTAATCAATACCAATCCTTTCACCTGTAGTGCCATAGAGTTTTTAAGTTTCTTTCTGGAGATATTTAGTAGGGAGATGTCCTTTGACAATGAGGTTTCTGTCTACCCCAATATCAAATAGAGCAACTTTTTTAAGGATTAGATCATTAATAATGACAAGTTTAATCAAAATATGATTAATAGGAGGTTTAACCCGAGAGATTACATTAATACCTGGATCCCTCTCGTCATTATTTTTCATATCTTCACTAGAAAAGTATTTGCTACCTGAAGTTCCTTCTTCAGGTGGATTTACCCTTTTGAGAACTTGTTCTGTAAGGGCATCAATTAAAATTTTTTGAAGTGTAGCTTTGACTTCCCTAATTTCTTCCTTGAAGAAATTGACTTCTCTTCGAAGATCACTAATAGAAGTTTCTCTTCTAGTGTCAAACCTCTTCATGACATTTTTTATCCTGAAAGGGGTATCCTTGGGTTGTCATCATGTTTTTGCTGAGTGACAAGCCTTTTTATTTCCATATGATACTTTCATTTTGCCTCATCATCTTTGATATGTTCGATAGTGGTAAACAAAGTTTCAACTGTATTTTCTAAAAGAATGCTTATAGATTTGCTATCACAGTAGCTAAATATTCCTTGATTGTTGCAATCTATCTCACTATATTCAGAGTCGATATTAAAATTATTTGCAGCATTGATGAATTCTTCATCACTGCATTTTCCTTCTTTCGAGGAATACTCAAACTTTGATTCTTTTTCTTCGACGATATAGCACAACTTTGGTTTAGTCTCTTCATCAATTCCTAGAAGATTTATCTTCTTCCTCTTTTTCTTATTTCGAGGACATTGATTCGATATATGACCCTTTTTTTCCACAAGTCCAACATTCATCCTCAGAAGAACATTTTTTTCTTTTAAATCTTCTCTTAGGTCCTTTTTCTTTTCAATCTTTGCCTTCTCTCTTTTTTCTATAAGAGGATAATTTCTTGGAGACCTTCTTTTCTTTTCATTTAGAAGAAGGTGGGGTAAGCTTTGGAAAACCAAAGTTTTGGCAGAAACTTCTAAGTTTTGAAGAAGATAATTTTTGCTCTTTCTTGAGTTGTTCCTTTAACTTTAAATTGGTGCAAAGCTCAAGATCAAAGAAGGTAGTAATACTAGCAAGGTCACCATAAGTTAGGTATTCATAGGGTATCTTCCATTCGAACCTATCTCTGATTTTAGTTCGAACCTTTTCAGCCAACAGAAGAGAAAGTCCACTAATAAATCTTTCTTTCTAAAAGTCATTATTGCAATCTACCGAAATCATGACCTTTTGGATGAACATATCTTTATACCATTTGAAATCTCCTAAATTTTTACAGTGCAGATTATTAATGATTTCAAGACTCCTATCTTGAAAAATTTTAGGTTCACCAGTAAAATGTTTGGCTATGCAATAGGGTAAAGTTGCTGTAGCATCCTCCACAGGCTCTATTGCAGTAGTTTGGACTTCATTTTTAGTATTTATTACTTCTTTGAAGGTTACCTCCTCAAGAATCTTAATTTTTTCTTTTTCGGTGAGATAGTTGTCCGACCAGTGCCTTAACATTCCAGTGAATCCTTCTATAAGCATGTGAGCGGAATGTTTATCCTAGTTTTTACTTAGCTTATAAGAAGTAATAGCAATTACCATCTCATGGAGCTTATTATAAATTTGATGCTCCGCAAGGCCATCAATGTTCCATTCAGTTATGCTTCCTCCATCATTAGAAGATGATGAAAGGAAAACATTTTATTTGTACTGCATATCTGGGAAAGAGGGTCTGGCAAAAAAATTCTTTTTTTTATAATATTGACGTATTTTGATGTAATGAATCTGTTCCTTAGATTCATTAATCATCCCGATTTTGTCAGTCGCGTTTCAAAAGAATCAGGGTTTTTAGTGGGTTTACTATTCGAAGGTTTTGCAGTAGGTTTTTTAGTAGGTTTACTACTGGAAGGTTTTGCAGTAGATTTTTCAATTGGTTTACTACTGGAAAGTTTAAGCTTTATTTGTTGGTCATTGATTTATTCTAAAATCTCTGGATTAGCGGTGATCTAACTAGTTAGCTTAGAGAACTTATCTCTAGAAAATTTAGGTATCTTAAAAATTGGATTAGCCTCTATGTGAGGACTATATTTGGAAGTACAAAGCTTATCACCAATCGAAGTAGAGCCTTTGGATTTTTCAATTTGTATAGCAACAACATACAACAACTGATTGGTGTAGTTGTTTTGCACAAGAACTGTATTAATATCTATCATAGTAATGAGGGCAGTGTCTTTACCAATGGCCTTTTTGAAAGGTGAATCTTGAATAATATCATCTCTATTAGAAATACTAATCCTTTCTAAGGGAGGAATGGATCTTTCTATGATAGCATTCTTAGTATGCCAACTATTAATCAGGACCTGAACAGAGTCTTTTTGGTTACCCATTTAACCAGAATATTCAAACCACTTAATGAACTCTATTTAGATTTTGAATCTTTTCATATCAGAAAACTATTTATTTCTAAAAGAGACTCGCTGGTCTCTAGAATAGGTTTCCTTATACCATTTAATTTTATGCTGATGTTCCGGTAGGTTCCACAGTTGATTTAGTTCATCTTTATTAGGGATAAAATCATTGATAGAGAGAACATCAATGGAGGTTTTTCTAATATGTCCTTTGGGTTCCATATCGCTAGGAGTGGGGCTTCCTGGATCAGAAATAACCGAGGCTTCAGCTTCATAGTAAACCATAGTAATAGGCTTTGAGAAATATACACCTTGGAATTTTCCATTGTTTATTTCTTCCGAAATAGTGGTCTCAACATCTTCCGAGGGCTAAAAGGAAAAAGGTCTGGATGAATACATCCTTTTACTGGAAGAGGCTTGGCTATTGGAAGTTGATCTAAGAAACTTAAGATTTATAGATCCATCAAGGAATTGGATAACCCTATCGATCTGAGATCTCTCGGGTTCAATGGGTTGAGGTGTAGTGATGGCATCAAAGTGCCACTCCTGATTCGAGAGAATGTCATTCCATCTTAGGAGTCCAGGAACAAAGGTGGTACATTGCTCGTGATTAGCTTCCAGGAGCATGGTAACTCCTTTAACACTAGTAGCTATAACTTTAGAGGCTATAGTAGTTTTCATAAGCTTGTAATATACTCTGCATATTACTGTTATTTCTCTGGTGTATACCTTATTATTCATATTTTTGTTTTTGACGTTAAGAGTCAATGTATCCATAACATTTGGGTCATCAATTTCAACCAAAAAATTAGGGTAGAAATTAAAGTATACCGGGCTATTGACGAGGTTACTTTGAAGGACTCCTAAAAGAGAATCATCAAAATTTAATCATCTATCATCTAATCACCTGCAGGCTTGTAGGTATTACCTATACCTCATAGATAGGCTTCATGAATTTAATCTGAGGGTGTTTCAACTTCTTCGCGATTCCATCCCATATCACATAATTTTCAATTCTCAGCCCAATTTGGATCACTAAAACATGCATCGATTTACTTACAACAGGTATTTTAAAAAATATTTGAGTTGATAAATAGGTTATTTAACTTAACATCAAGTTATCAATAAAGTTTTGATCATTAAAAACCTTACCTCAAGTGAGGATTGTAGAAGAAAATATGAACAATTAATTTAGCCTCAAACTATAAGTGTAATACATGTAAGTAGGGTGATATGGAGTAGGGTTTGCCTTTTAAACTGGTGAATGGGAGAGGAAGACTTTGAATTTGAGTGGGAGTTTTGTAACTAAAGAGTTGGAGGTTTAAAGAATCAAGTTAATAGATTTATTTGGAAGGTTTCCTTGATCGGGTCGGGACATATAGGCCTGATCCATATTTAAAAATTTTTGGCGCAACTATTTCAGACCCTACCTAGAGGACAACTTAAAGGTCATACGTTGTACCTACGTGGTCGTAGGTAGGTGTATAAATATGGTTCTACAAAACTTTTTTTCTATAATTCCTATAACTTGACCTACTATGTTATAGGTTGTACCTATGGGGCCGTAGGTAGGGGTCATAGGTTGAAGTACTAAAACCTTGGGTTGCCTACCAAACAAACCTCGATTTAATATCTTGGAACGGCATGGCTATGTTGGGTACTCAGAATTCACTAACAAGCCCATGGATTGCCTCCTATGCAATACTTGAATTAACATTGTGGATGACTAAGTTTCATTGTCTACTCTGAAATCACCAAGGATAACATTCTCACACACTTTCAACTCCTCCATGCTTCCTATGTAATGATTAATACGATGCCTGTTAAACTAGAATAAGGTATCCCCATCTCATTGCAACTTAGTTGCACCACGTAAAAATACACTAACCATGGTGAATGGTCTAGAACACCTAGACTTGAACTTGGCAGGATACAAGAAAAGTGTCCACATCACTATGTTGGAATTCCTTCTTCTCAATTTGTCATGGTATGATTTCATCTTCTCCTTATATAGGTCTCACATTTTAAAGCATGGAGGCCAAAGTCATTTAACTCATTAATTTTCTCCATTCTCAAGTTTACAACATCACTACCTCAGAATTCAGCATTTTCAATGCCCGTCATTCCTTATACTCAAGTTCAACCATCAAGTGACATGGCTTAACATACACAAGTTAATATGGTAAGGCACCTATGGTAGTATTATAAGTTGTTTGAATGTCCCAAAGTTCATCATCTAACTTTCTCGACCAGTCAGTCTAGTTGACATTCATAGACTTATAAAAAATGGACTTGATCTTACAATTGGAGACCTCAAGTTTCCCACTTGTCTATGGATAGTAAGGTGTTGCCACCTTAAGTTTCACTCTATATTTTTCAAGTAGGTCTTTGAATATGTGATTGCAAAAAATGACACCCACCATCACTAATGATAACTTGTGGAGTACCAAACTGAGAGGAAATATTTTTCTTCAAAAAGTCTATGACACTTTGACCTTTATTAGTGGGAAGTACATCCGCTTCCACCCACATAGACACATAATCGACTGCCACCAAGAAGTACTTCATACAATGTAAACTCATAAATGGACAAAAGAAATCAATACCCCACATATTAAACAGCTCAATCTCAAGAATAGGTGTCATGGAAAGCTCATGGTTTTGTAAGATATTTCCCTGAATTTGGCATTGGTCATAGTACCAAGCATAGTCATGTTCATCCCTATAGATTATCGGCCATAGTAACAACACTATAGAATCTTATGGGTCCTATGATACTACCATGGTAATCCCCAATTTGAGATAAATTATAGACCTCCAAAATACTCATCATATCAACTTTAGGAATACACCTCTGAATCACATCATCCATACACACTCGAAATAAGTATGGCTCATCCCAAAAGAACTTCCATAACTCAGGCATTAATTATTTTCACTACTGAAATAGCATGTCTTCTAGGGAAACATCACTTACCAAATAATTGGCAAAGTTAGTAAACCAAGGTATTAAGTATTGTGATGCTTCCAATAAGTTCTCATACGGAAAAGTATCATCAATCTCAAGCTCATCGCCTAGTTGAAGCGTTGCCTCTTTTTCTTAGTAGGGTAGATTCTCCACAACTTGATTCTCAGTGCCCTTCCAATCCTTAAGATCAAAGTAAAACTCTTGCAGCATTAGTACCTATCGAATCAGTTTAGTCTTAACATACTTCTATGCCATAAGTTACCTAAGATTTGAATGGTTAATGTGCACAATGACTTTGGTACCAATCAATAAGAATGAAACTTCCAAAAGCAAACACCACCGCAAGCAAGTCCTATTTAGTAACCATGTAATTTTTTTATGTTGGGGTGAGTGCTTTGCTTTCATAATAAATGGGAAGAGCTATATTCTCACATTTTTTTCCTAGGACAGATCCTAGGGCCACACAACTGGCGTCGCACATCACATCAAATAGAAGGATCTAATCTAGGGACAAAGTGATAAGACAAGAAATCAACCTTTCTCTTAGGCATATACAAGTATCACAAGGTTCATGCTTGAAAATAATAATCTTAAAATTTCTTAAACAATTTCTAGTCAAGACAATGAAATTCAATTCTCAATATATGTAAAAGCATGCCAGAAGTATGGCATGTGAAAAAACAGATACAGTTCAACACCAAATCACTTGTAACTTCACAAACATCAAATAATGAGAATTGGGTATAAGACCTATATGAAAAATCATGTATATTCATGTAAATTCAACTTTAAAGGCTAGTTTTGTGCATAAGGATGAAAGGAGTATCCTTGTTCGTAACACCACATACCTTATTTGATTAATTTGATGTAAAAGCTTGAACTTTGAATCTCAAGTGGTGTTCTTGTAGCTTTTTCCTGAAGTTCTTGAATTAGAACGCTTGGGTTCTTACTTTTCTTGACGAAAATTATATTAAGTTCTTGGTGTTCTTGAGGGGGAAAGGGTTTTCTTTGAGGGAAAAGGATGAATAATAATGTATGTAATGCTTTTGGGTGCTGAAATTATTTTGTATGGATGGTTTTGGGTGAAGGAAAAGTACTGAATTTTACCTCATTCGCTAATATTTTAACTCTTGAGATAAGCATCATCAACCATAAATTTTACCTCATTTTCAAATATTTTGCATATTGAATTTTTAATCTTAGAGAAGTCCTTGATAAACTGCCTATAAAAGCATGGATGACCCAAGAAACTCCAAATACCCTTTAAAAAAATTGATGAAGGCAATTTTTATATCACCTATATTTTAGCCTTGTCGACCTCTAACCCTTTCTCTAAAATTTTGCCGCCTAAGAACTATCCCCTCTTTAACTAAAATGTGATAATTCTCCGAATTCAGAACCAGGTTGCACTACTTACATTTCTAAAGTGAATATGTCAAGTAATCAAAATAGTCATTGAACGAGTCACCAATAACTTAGAATCATCCATGAAAACCTCAATAGTATTACCTATTATATAAAAAATATAGATATCATATGCTAAAAGGTGGTAGGGAATTCCAAAGATCAAAAGGCCTCCTCTTGAATTCAAACGTACCATGTGGACTTCTGAAATTGGTTTTCTCTTGGTGTTCATGCGTAACAAAATTCTTATTATACCTCGAATAACCATCAAGAAAACAATACCATCCTTTACCTAAAAGATGGTGTAATATTTGATCTATGAATGACATAGTAAAGTGATCTTTTTCCTTCCAAGTATTTAGCTTTTTACAATCCATGCAAACCCTCTATCCCATAACTTGTTTTATTAGAACTAACTCATTCTTCTCATTCGAGACCACAGTGATCCCACCCTTCTTTGGCACACACTAAGACAGGCTCACCCACTTGCTAATGGTAATAAGGTAAACTATACCGGTATCTAACTACTTAATAATCTCCTTCTTCACCACCTGCTACATAGGTGTATTCAAATAATATTGATGCTCAATGCTAGCCACATACTTCGATTCAAACTGAATCTTGTGAGTGCAAATTTTGGGTGAAATTCCAACAATATTCATAATAGTCCAACCAATGGTCTGTTTCAAACTCTACAATACCAATATCAAGTCTTCAACCTATGAATCTAGAAAATCTACTACAATAATAACTACCAAGGTATTGTCGGACCCAAAAAATGCATAATGTAATTATTAAGGGGCTTTAATTCAAGTCCGATTGCTCCTTAATAAATAGTCGATCTTGTAGGGTTACTACATTCTTCAAATCAAGATACAACTTCTTTGGTGCATAAAAATAAGACCCTCTATCAATAAGTGTGCTCACTATCTCATCATACTCATTGATATTATTTCTATCAAACTTCATGATCATTACCGCCAATGCCTTGTCACCAAGTCTTTCTTTAATAGGTGAATCAGTTGCATCTTCATCTACAATATATATCACAAAAACTACACTCATATCTTTTGAATGCCTCATCAACTAACACACATTGAAGATGATTTGTTCCTCATCAATCCTGAATTAATCTATCCCATCTCT
This sequence comes from Capsicum annuum, assembly GCF_002878395.1. NCBI lineage: Eukaryota > Viridiplantae > Streptophyta > Magnoliopsida > Solanales > Solanaceae > Capsicum > Capsicum annuum. The sequence goes on from NC_061115.1 coordinate 39,310,973, forward strand.
ATGTCAACCAATGCCTTAGCAGTGTCTAAGAAGGGCTTTCCAAAGATGCTAGGGATGTTAAAATCTTCCTTATAATTGAAAATCACAAAGTCAACTCAGAATATGAGAGAGGATACTATCACCAAATTATTCCACAATGTACCAACTGGCTTCTTCATAATATAATTGGCCATCATTCGTCTCATAGAGGTTGTATTAGGTAACCCCAAACCTAACTGCTTGTATAAAACTAGTGGTATGATATTAATACTAGATCCAAAGACACATAATTCTCATGCATAATTTAATGACCCAATATTATAAGGAATAGTGAAAACCCTGGCATCCTCCTTTTTTTCAACCAAAGATCGCGAGGAAATAACTCTACAATGATGCGTATTATTAGTGGTCTTAAATCTTACTGTCCATTTCTTAGTCACTAAATCCTTCATGTATTTCATATAGCCAGGCATCTACTCTAAAGCTTCCATAAAAGGTGTATTCACAAATAATTCATTCAATATCGAAATAAATTTCTAATATTTACCTGCTTTTCCTTTCTTCTTTAACCTTTGAGAAAAATTGAAGGAGGTCATAGAATAGGATTCAATACTAGTGTGACCTCTGTACCCTTGTCTTTATCATTCTTAACTCATTTTTGTACACCCATCAGTTTCTTCTATATCCCACCATTAGACACGAAAGTTTTAGCTTTGGGTGGATCATCCATTTCTATGGTATCATTTGTCTCATCTTCAACCACGAGCATAGGTTAATAAATAGTAGCCTTACCATTCTACAGTGATGGCTTGGCAGTGACTATCGTTCTTTAAATTTTAAATAGTATTTCTAGGAATAGTTCTTGGTGAATAATAATTTAATGTAGCTGACATTTGCCAAAGTTACTAGTCAAGCTGCATAACAAAGGTGGCATGTGATTTTACTTTCTACCTCAACCATGATATGTCTGCCTTGATCTCCTTAAGGCAACTCTTTTGGATCTAAAAACCCTTATGAAGCATATAAAGTAATGTTTCCATTTTCAAGCTACTGGAATTAAAATCAACATTCCTTAGAGGAACATAATGAGCATTCTCTTTCATGTAATCATCCTTTCTCTTCTATCCACAATCGTTCCCTACTTTTGTCCCAATACTTTTCTCTATAGTAGTTCCGACCTTGATTCTCTTTGCTTGAGTTCCAAGTGTCTTGGTTAGACCCTTGGCCCATTTATTTGAAATTTTCCATCTCTCTATACAAGTACTTCACCTCTTTTGTAGAATCAGATCTTCATGGCAAATTTCTAAGTAAGCAACCTAATCTCAGTCCTCAACTTTTCTACCTCTTGAGCCACTATGTCATCTAATTCTCTTTGCTTATTGGAAGCACTAATAGCATAAGTACTAGCTGATTTTTTCCCTCCCAAGTAGGCCACCCCAATTTGTTTAAGTAATCTGATCTATGATCTCTGCATCTTGATCACTTCAAAGACTTAAGAAAAGATCCCCCTGTAATAATGTCAAAGATAACATTAGTATAAGCATTCAAGGCTCTGTATAATATCTCCAACAAGTTCCTTTCTGTGATTCAAAACGTTCATCAACTCTCTCTTAAACCTCAACTATCTCTTGTAAGGTGTTTCAGAATGTAACTATCTGAAATTATAGATCTCATCTCTTAACTATATCATCCTAGAAGGCAAGAAAATCGATCCATGAATTGTATCCTCAACTAATTTCAAGTGGTAATAGACCTATAAGGTATCTCTTTTAACTATAACATCACTTCACTTGTTAGAGAGAATAGGAATAACCTGAGTTGTAAAGCTTCCTAATTAACCCTTAACAGATTGTACAAAGTGAAAATACCCATAAAGTTCATAATGTATAGGTTTACATCATCAGTAGGCATACCAACAAACACACCCTTCATTTTATGTAACTTAATATTCCATTCGTAATGTCAAATTTTATTCCTTGGGGAAATTTAGGAGGAATAATAGAACCTATTTCAACTGGTTCAACATACTCTAAATCATTTTCTAGATATTCATAAACCAACAAATATTGATGAGTGGTGGCAATTGAACTCTATTTTTTATAACTCTATCCCTATTGAGTGCTGCTCGATTATTTTTCTCCTCTTGATCTCTAGTCCTTTCTTAGTAGTCAGGCTAGTGATAACCTCACATTTTCTTTAGCTATTATTCAAGTAAAAGTTTTATTGGTAGTTTTTTGAACACCATGGGCAGGTCGATAATTCATTGAAGATGGTTCATCATGAACCCCTTTGTGCTGGGCTCAATGCTAACACTCTTTTTGTCTCTCCATTTTATGATTTAATTCTAAAGTCCCTTAAAGTTTAGGATCAAATGGAATCTAGGGTTTTCCTTGACCCCGTGTACTAGGCTTCCATCGGTGTATGCCCTAGAAATAGTGGAAAACTTAAAATCAATAAAAGAAACCAACAATTTCAATAACCACAATCAATTAATCCATAACCAATTATGTGCAAATGGAGCTAAAATTTTATGTCACCCATATTACATCTCAAAATGAGGTATAAAATGATCATCGAATAAATATAGAACCCAACTAGGAAGGGGTCGACCCCATGAGGAATAAGTTAGAAATCTATCAAGATCTTACTGATGTAATTGTAAGTTACAAAAATAAAATAGGAGGTTTTTTGATTATAAGAGTAACAAGAACAATTTAGGGAAATTAGAGTTGTTATTAATATGATCCAATCACTAGGATCGTTTCCCCCTTGATTAATAACTCCATATACTTTTTGTTCTTGTAAAACTATCTCGGTGCCTTTCTTGCAAAATCTAATAAGTTATATACCACCTAATAATCTCTCAACCTTGGTTTAGGTAAATTTTACTCATCTTATCTCAATCATTGAGTGTCACACAACTAACAATCATTTTGATCTTGCATTAACTATATCCTCTCAGTCTAAAATTAATTAGATGAAGGTTAGTAACTTCAAATTATTACTGAGATTTTTTCCTAGTCTCTACCTTTGTCATTAGTTAGTATAAAATTAGGTGAGTTCTAGATATTTTCAACCATTAAAAAAGTAATCAAAACTAAAGAAATCCCAATACATGCAAAACACCAATTTATAATAACTTTGCACAATAGTTTCTTTCTTAATCCATAAAGGTTCCCACAACCCTAGTTATGGAATTTAACTGCTTATATTTGTAAAAACAGAAAAAGATTCCATTGATAAAAACATAGGGATGAACTTATAAAGAATAATAATTAAAATTATAATTCTCAAAACCTAAAAACAAATAACAACTATTCCAAGAATAATAATGTATCACAAAACTAAAAACTATGGAAAAAGTGAATAAGGTTTATAAACCGATAATAAAATATCCAACGGGTATTTATAGTTTTATCAGAAAATCTATCCTAAACAAAGTAGGAAACTTGAGTCTGTACTAACCTATGACCCCACTTATAGCTGTTGGTTGTAACTACGGGGCATAAGTAGGCTTGTGGGAATCAAAGAAATCTTTAGACAATAGATCACCTACCTGCACGGGCAAGTTATGGTTCTTAGGTAGTACCCATGCCTAGTAGGTAGGGGTGTAAGAATCAGAAGGAATAAAAAAAACTTAGAATGTCAATATCTCTACCTACTTAGCCAAGTTATGGGCCTATATGTACTTCATACGGCCGTAGGTAGGGCTCATAAGTCGCCCTCTAACTACTCTTCATAAATTTTCAGTCATTCTTTTCTTTGAACTCTATTTTCTTGCAAAATAAGCACAAAAGCACATCACATCTAACAAAATGTAATGCCCCAATTGTTCTGAACTGAAATGTTACATGGTGCTTATGACCCCGAAGGATCAAAAGCTAACCCATGACTGATATCTGTACTTGTACACTGCAATATATAGCATAATAATGCGGAAAACATGAAAATGTAGGCCATAAGGTTCAACTGAATAACGAATCTATCAAAACATAACATCCATATGGTTGAAAGATACCCAAAACAACTGAAAACTGAATCAAATCTAAACATAAGTCTTAATAATAAATCTGAAAGCCTCTAAGTGCTGTCTGAATAAGGAGTTAAAGCAATATTTCGCCAATTAACTCTGTAACTGATAACCGAATAAAATAATAATGAACAAAACAAATCATATTGTCCTAGAATGAAGAAGACTTACTGAATATCTACGAATGGAAATGCTATTGCTAGCGCTGATTTAGAGCTCGTGTCTCTAAACCTATAGTGTACATGAAAAGAAAGCACCATAGCGCAAATGCGTTAGTACGAGGGAATATATTGAGTATACGAGTGAGGTAGGATAAATATAAATAAGGTTTACATGCATGAACAATGCTAACTGTCTGACTGACATAAATGTAAGAGTACAAACATGCATACATAGTTAATGAAATTGTGGGTAAATGATAGCTAGTCCTGTATGCTAATATATGGTTTACTGATGGCTAACATGACTGATACTAAAATTCTGATAACATGGGTGACTATATCTAACAATCCTGAATCTAATGGAACTATCTGAGTTCCATACTATAACTGAGTCTGACTGTATCTGACAGTACCGATATACTAAATCTGAAGAACTGTTTGAGTTGTTTTACTGAGATTGATTCTAAAACTGTGGGACGTAGTTGTATAACTGACATACCCTAGTAATATATATAGCTAAGTTGAGGTCCAATCTCTCCCCTACTGAAGGGGTGTTAATACCGCACCACTGGAAAGGACAGTTGTGGACGACCCTTAGTTGGAAGGTATTCAAAAGGAAAACGGTGGGAATGCTAAATTGATAGGTTTAGCCACCTCATCAACCCTAATCTGACAGGCTAAGATGTCTCAACCTACACTGGCTACGTAGTTCTGGAACATAAGGATGATTGCTAAGAATTACACCCTAAACGGGTAGGTGAGTCCCCATCCTTGGGTTCTCTCGGTGCTAACTTCTACTCCCATCTAAAGAGACTAAACATGATTCAACTGACTGTACATGGACAGATTCACTAACTTTTGTTGACTAACGGAGTAGTACTATTATCTGAGAGTTAACTGAGATCATGAGATTTTGGAGGTTTTCCTTAGTCACATGACTAACTGAGTTTTATAGATTAGAGCTTGACTGAAATTATAGTGACAACATGACATGTCTCAAGGCACACAACTATTTTTTTGGGTACGAATACCCCCTGGACTCGATAGAAGGAAACTGACACACATTATATGACTTGATCACAAGATTTGAGTCCACAATTCATAATATCATAAGTAGGGGATATCATATTTCATATAGTTATTCAACATCTTAAACATTGTAGGAAATGCATGGATATATTTTGTGTACATATTGTAAATATCCATTATCTTACATGCTTCATATCACCATAATATCAACACATGAAAAGCATGGGATTTATATTGAAGTATATAGCTAACATGGACTTGTCATTTAGACATCATACAGCCATGCAAACATGAATTTCTAGCATTCTAAGCATTTTATCAAACACCTTGCATGCATTATTTAAGACATAGGTGAGTTTCATACTTTCACCATATTAAACTACCTAAAGTTTATGGTTTTCAATTAGCAAACATATATATTCCATGAAAACACCTTTAGACATCACATTGAAACTTAACAAAAAATCGTCAACATGTACATACTAATATCACCACAAAAAGTTTACAAAATAATATTTAAAACATTGATCTTGAGCTCTATGAATGGATTGGATCCATTGATGAACACTACACATACCATAGAAAGGAAACCTTGACGATTTGCTGGAGAGTTCTTGGATTGGGAAACTTAATTCTCAATTATCTTGGAAAAAGGCTTGAATCTTGCTTTTAAGAGATGAGTTTGATGGAAATCCTAATCTTGTGGTTTAGAGCATAAGAAAGGGTTTTTGAGATGCTTTATTGAAGAAAAAATGGGAAAAATTATGCCTCTTTAGGTTTATAAGTCATAGAAGGTTAGGGAAATGACCAAAATACCCTTATGAAATAAATTCCCAATTGCTGAAAAATCATAGTTGATGACCTTCATAATAGGGCATCACAAATGTGATAAGCAGTCACGAATGTCGTCACTTAGGAGCTGGTTTCTTCCTAAGGATGAAGACCTTCGTGATAGGGCGTCACAAATGTGGTAAGCTATCACGAATGTTATCACACTGTTTCCAGCCTAACATGCTGGAGTAAAATAGTAGTAACTTTTTTCTCTGATATTAGATTTAGGCAAAATTAGTATCGTCGGAAATATAATTCAATTATCTATCTGTTGATAGGTCATGAGCTTAAAAATTCCAAGTATAATAATAGATACTCTCATTTGAAGTTGACTATACCAATATCTTTCTCAAGAATTCAATTGGTAAGGAATGTTTTGATTCGTCTGATAGCTGAGAGTTATTTGAAGCCTTAATATACATCTAACCTACTCATAAAACTATAAAAGAACCATTATGTATTATGCATGAGCTTGGTACCTAGCTCTAATATTGGTTTGGATTTTGGGGGTATTATAAAATCTCCCCCTTGGAAATATTTGTCCTCGAATAATGACTGCTTGAGAGGGCAGAAAAGATAAACTGATGCATACACTGATCATGCTCAACTGGCACATGATTTTAGGACTAAATTGAATTCTAAACTAACTATAGCCCAACTGAACATGCATATCTGATGAATGAATGATAAGTTGAACTCATGAATGCATGATAAGATATACAGTTATATTTGATACCAATTTTTATACTAGAATTTAGAACATGTAGCTGAATAAGCTTAAGGAAAATGGTTACCTTGAGCTATGTCTGAATTAGCAGAGAAAAGATAAGGGTACTTGGTTCGCATGTCTGATCTTCTTCCCAAGTAGCTCCTTCCATGGACTGATTCCGCCAAAGAACCTTGACTAGATGGACTTCTTTGTTCCTCAGCCTACGAGTCTAATAGTCGAGGATTTCGACTGGAATATCTTCATTAGAGAGGCTATTATGAATGTCAATGCTCTGAATAGGGACTATAACTACTGGGTCACCTATGCACTTCTTGAGCAAAGAGACATAGAAGACTGGATGAATTAAGGCTAGATCTGAAGGCAATTTAAGCTCATAGGCTACCTTACCGAAGCGATTGAGAATCCTTAAGGGACCGACATATCGGGGACTGAGCTTTCCCTACTTGCTGAATCTCTTCACTACCTTCATGGGAGATATATTTAGATAGACATAGCCATCGACCTCGAATTCAAGATCCTTTCTACAAACATCCACATAAGATTTTTGTCGGCTCTGAGTAGCCCAAAGTCTTTCTCTGATCAATCGAACTTTCTCTAATGCATCAAATACTAATTTCGGACCTATGACTACGGTCTCACTAACTTTAAACCAACTGATTAGATACCTAAATCTCCTACCATAGAGAGCTTCAAATAGAGCCATTTGAATACTGGCGTGATAGCTGTTGTTGTATGAAAACTCAATCAAAGGAAAGTGGTCATCATAGCTTCCCTTGAAATCAATTGCACACGCCCTTAGCATAGCTTCTAGAGTCTGAATGGTCCTTTCTGCTTGACCATCTTTCTGAGAATGAAATGCTATACTAAGATGAACTTGGGTACCAAGATCCTTTTGGAATGCTTTCCAGAAGTGAGAGGTCAACTGGGTACCTCTGTTTAAGATGGTAGATAGTGTAACACCGTGTAATCTGACAAACTCCCTAACATAGAGCTCGGCATAATCCTCGACTGAGTAAGAGATACGAACTAGAAGGAAATGAGTTGACTTGATCATTTTGTCTATAATGACCCAAACTGAATCATGCTGATGACGTGTTCTAGGAAAACCCATCACGAAGTCCATGTTTATTTCTTCCCACTTCCAAGTAGGAATAGTAAACTCCTACATGGAACCACTAGGTTTTTGATGCTCTATCTTAACCTGCTGACATGTAGAGTACTTAGACACAAACTCTGCAATGTCCCTCTTCATCCCACTCCACCAATAGACATCCCGCAAGTTGTGGTAAATCGTAATGGCTCCTGGATGAATAGAGTATCATGCACTATGTTCTTCTACAAGATTGCACTACCTTAAGTCATCTACACCAGGAACACACAGACAACCCTGACAATGAAGAACACCATCTCCCACTTAGGAGAAAACCTCTACTTCCTGACTCTGAACTGACTCTTTTAGCTTGACAAGGCTAGGATCCCTGTCTTGCTTCTCTTTCACCTCAGAAACTAGAGATGACTCTAAACTACTCTGAACACATACACCACCCTCTAAAGAGTCGACTAAGAGAACGCCTAGTCTTGCAAGCTGATGAATCTCCTAAGCTAGTTTCTTCTTACTATCCTCAACATGGGAAACACTACCCATGGACAGTCTACTGAGTGCGTCGGCCACTACATTAGCCTTGCCAAGATGATAAAGGACACTCATGTCATAATCCTTCAAGAGCTTTAACCACCTTCTCTGACAAAGAGTAAGATCTTTCTGGGAAAAGACATACTGAAGGCTCTTATGATCTGTGAAGACGTCTACTTGAACACCGCATAGATAATGCCTCCAAATCTTTAAGGTAAAGAAACCTGCTGATAACTCAAGGTCATGAGTAGGATAATTCTTCTCATGGGGCTTTAACTGTCTGAAGGCGTAGGCTATGACTCTATTATGCTACATGAGGACACAACCTAAACCTACTCTTGATGCATCACAATATACTATGAATCCATTAGAACAATCGGGAAGTGCTAAAACTGAAGCTGAGGTGAGTCAAGTCTTCAACTCTAGAAAACTCTTCTCCCAGGGTACTGACCACTGAAACTTGACCTTCTTCTGAGTCAACTGGACATAGGAGATGCAATAGAATAAAATCCCTCTACAAACCATCGGTAATAGCCAGCCAAACCCAAAAAACTCCAGATATCTGATGGAGAGACAGGGTGAGGCCAGTTTCTTACTGCTTTGGTTTTCTGAGGATCTCATCTAATGCCATCATCGAAACTAATGTGGCCAAGGAATGCTACTGATCTTATCCAAAATTTGCACTTACTAAACTTGGCAAACAACTAGCTATCCCTAAGAGTATGAAGAACAATTATGAGATAGTCTGAATGATCACGCTCTATGCAAAAATAGACCAGAATATCATCTATGAAGATTATGACAAATATGTCCAAGTACTGCTTGAACACCCGATTCATCAAGTCCATGAAAGTTGCAGGGGCATTGGTAAGACCAAAGGACATGACTAAAAATTCAAAATGACCATACCGAGTATGAAAAGCCGTCTTTGGAATGTCACATTCTCTAACTCTGAGCTGATGATAGCCTGATCTAAGGTCTATCTTGGAGAAATAACTGGCACCCTAAAGTTTGTCAAAAAAGTCGTCTATCCTAGGAAGAGGATACCTATTTTTGACTGTGACTTTGTTGAGCTGACGGTAATCAGTACACATTTTGAGAGAACCATCTTTCTTGCACACTAATAAGAGTGGCGCACCTCATGGGGATACACTGGACCTAATAAATCCTTTATCTAAGAGATCCTTCAACTGATCTTTCATTTCTTGAGTTCTGATGGTGCCATTCTATATGGCAGAATAAAAATAGGCTGAGTATCTGGGAGAAGGTCTATGCCGAAGACTTTCCCTTTCGAGAGGAATGCCTGGAAGATCTTTGGGAAAGATGTCTGAATATTCATTAACCACTGGGCCTTATTCAATACTGGGAGATTCAGAACTGGAATCCTTAACATGCACGAGATGATACATACACCCCTTAGAAAATACTTTCCTTGCCCAAAGGTAGGAAACAAGCTGACCCCTGAAAGATAAAGTGCCATCCTTCCACTCTAGGACTCGCTCATTCAGGACTAAAATTGAACTATCCTGTTTCTGCAGTCGACTATGGCATAGCAGGAATAAAGCCTATCCATGCCGAGAATGATATCAAAATTAGTGATCTCTAACTCAACTAATTTTGCTGATGTAGATTTTTGAAATATTAGAACCAGGTAGTTCCAGTATACCCACCGAGCTATGATGGTTTTACCCACTGGGGTAGGGATTGAAAAGGGCTTTCAAAAAATTTTGGGACTGATTCCGAAATCCCCTGCTATGTATGGAGTGACAAAAGACAAGAATGCACCTAGGTCTAGCAAAGTATAAACATGAACATGCAAAATCTATAATGTACCAGTAATGAAATTAGGAGAATTTTCCTGATCTTGTTGGGTTTGAAGAGCATAGAGTCTATTTGGGCATTACCCACTAGTAGAACTGGAAGTGGCACCCTATTGGTTCGGGCGACTGGACTAAGCTGTGGAATGATTCTGCTGACCCTGAGGGCTTGGCTGAGGACACTCCCTAATCCTGTGTCCTGGCTTACCACAAACAAAACAGATATCACTACCGGCTCTGCAAATACCCTTGTGGTTCTTACCACAAGTCTGACAAAGGGGGTTTGTTCGAGCACTGCTAACACGTCCCTAAAATTTAGAGCCTGGTGTTCTACCTCTGTTTCCATCCATGAACTTTGCCACTGGGGCACTAGTGGAGGAAGGGGCTGGAACTGCTGACTGAAGATTGAACTGCAAATGATTTCCTCCTTCTGATTTGGGTTGAGCAAAACTGATACTGCCTGCTCTTGCTCTCTTGTTTTGCCTCTCCCTAGTCTTAAACTTCTGGTCCTCTATCTGTTGAGCGTGGTTTATGAGCCTGGATAAAGTCATATCACTGTTCATCATCACAGACCTACACTTATTTACCATGCTATCATTCACCCCTGACACAAACTTGCCCATCTTAGCCCTACTGTCTTCAACCAATAAGAGGTATATCTGGCTAGCTGATTAAATCTATGAGAATACTCTTTGTCATATTTCCCTTCCTGAGATTAATGAACTCAAGAACTTTAGCCTCTCTCAGCTCTTGGGAAAAGAATCTGTCTAAAAAAGTTATGATAAATTCTTCCCACTCAATAGGACCTGCATCCTCTAACCTTTCTGCTAACCACTTCTTGTACCAAGTTTGAGCGACATCCTACAATTAGTATGTGGAAAACTTGGCATTCTGAAAAGAAGTAACTCCCATGATATCAATGACCTTTTGGACATGGTCAACGAATTCCTGAGAATCCTCGTTTGGCTTAGACCCAAAGAAAGTCAGAGGGTTCATTCGGGCGGTCTCGAATCCTAGCAGCTGCTAAATTAGCCACCGGGTTGGCTGGAACGACTGCTGGTCATTCATTCTGGATAGCTACAGACTGAGCAAGAGTAGTAAATGCGGTCTTGAACTCTGTATGAGAAACATGTTCGCCCAAAGGATCTTTGGGCTAAGGAGCTAGCTGATTTCTTCTCTTTAGAGGCATGTTTCTAAAATAAGAGAAGATCAGATTAGATTGAGACTGAATTGAAATTATGTTTACTAGCATGACATGAATATTGAAGAAAGCGAACTATTCCTAAAACATCTCATAACCTCCTGTATATAAATGTGGCGCGCAACACACCAATGTACAAGACTCAACTAGATGCATCTTTCAGACTTCCTAGGACTCTATTGAACCTTAGACTCTGATACCAAGTTTGTAACGCCCTAATTTTTCTGAACCGGAATGCTACATGGTGCTTATGACCCCGAAGGAACACAATTTTACCCATGACTGATATATGTACTTGTTCACTATAATATATAATGTAATAATGCAGAAAACATAAAAATCCAGGCCATAAGGTTTAACTGAATAAAGAATCTGTCAAAACATAACATCCATATAGGTGAAAGACACCCAAAACAACTGAAAACTAAATCAAATCTAAACATAAGTATGAATACTAAATCTAAAAGCCTCTAAGTGTTGTTTGAATAAGGAGTTAAAGGAACATGTCTCCAACTAACTCCGTAAACTGATAACTGGCTATATAATAATGAATAAACTAAATCATATTTTCCTCAAATAAAGAGGAATCACTGAATCTCTGTGACTTGAAATGCTACTGCTACTGCTGATCTGGAGATCGTGTCTCTGAACCTATAGTGTAACATGAAAAGAAAGCACCATAGCTCAAATGCATCAATACGAAAGAATGTACTGAGTATACGAGTGAGGTAGGCTAAATATAAACAGGGTTTATATGCATGAACAATGCTAACTGTCTGAATGACATGAACATAAGAGTACAAACATGCATACATAGTAACTGAAATCGTGGTTGCATGATAGCTAGTCGTGCATGCTAATATGTGGTTTACTGATTTCTAACATGACTGATACAGAAGTTCTATTAACATGGGCGACTATATCTGATGGAACTATCTGAGTTCCATACTATAACAGAGTCTGACTGTATCTGACAGTCCTGATATACTTAAATCTGAAGACCTATCTGAGTTCTTTTACTGAGACTAATTTTTAAATTGTGGGAGGTATTTGGTTAGCTGACATGCCCCAATAACGCATATAGCTAAGTTGGGTTCCAATCTCTGCCTCGACTGGAGGGGTGTCAATACCATGCCACTAGTAAGGACAATTATGGGTGACCCTTAGCTCGTAGTTATTCAAAAGGAGAACGGTGGGAACCCTAAACTAATAGGTTAATCCACCTCATCAACCCTAATCTGACAGGCTAAGATGTCTTAACCTAAGCTGGCTACGTAGTTCTGGAACATAAGAATGACTGCTAAGAATCACACTCTAAAATGGTAGGTGAGTCCCCATCCTTGGGTTCAATTGGTGCTAACTTCTACTCCCATCTGAATAGACTAAACACGATTCAACTGACTGTACATAGATAGATTAACCGACTTTCGTTGACTGATGGAGTAGTACTATTATCTAAGAGTTAACTGAGATCATTAGATTTCTAAGGTTTTTCTGAGTCACATGACTGACTGATTTCAATAAATTATATCTTGACTGAGATTATCGTGACAACATGACATGGCTCTAGGCACACAACTATTTTTTAGGGTACAAATGCCCCTAGGACTCTATTAAAGGAAACTGACACACATGACAGGACTTGATCATAAGATTTGAGTCCACAATTCATAAAATCATAAGCAGGAGATATCATATTTCATATAGTTATTCAACATCTTAAACATTGTGGGGAATGCATGGATATATTTCGTGTACATATTTTATATCTCCATTATCTTACATGTTTCATACCACCATAATAGCAACACATGAAAAGCATGGGATTCATATTGAAGTATATAGAGCATGGGATTCATATTGAAGTATATAGCTAACATGGACTTGTCATTTAAACATCATAGAACCATACAAACATGAATTTCTAGCATCCTAAGCATTTTATCAAACACCTTGTATGCATTCTTTAAGGCATAGGTGAGTTTCATACTTGCACCATATTAAACCACCTAAAGTTCATGATTTTAAATTAACAAACATATATATTCCATGAAAACACCTTTATACATCACATTGAAACTTAAACAACAATCGTCAACATGTACATCCTCATATTACCACAAAAAGTTTAAAAAATAATATTTAAAACATGGTTATTGAGCTTTATGAACGAATTGGATCCATAGATGAAAACTACACATACCTTAGAAAGGAAACCTTGATGATTTACTAGCGAGTTCTTAGATTGGGAAACTTAATTCTCAATTATCTTGGAAAAAAGCTTGAATCTTGCTTCTGAGAGATTAGTTTGATAGAAACTCTAATATTGTAGTTGAGAGCGTAAGAGAGGGTTTTTGAGATTCTTAACTGGAGAAAAATGGGAAAAATTATGCCTCTTTAGGGTTATAAGTTAAGGAAGGTGAAGAAAATGACCAAAATACCCTTATGAAATAAATTTCCAATTGCTGAAAAATCATAGCTGATGACCTTCGTGATAAGGCATCACAAATGAGATAAGCTATCATAAATTTCATCACTTAGGAGCAAGTTTCTGCCTAAGGCTGACAACCTTCATGATAGGGCATCACAAATGTGGTAAGCTATCACGAATGTCGTCAAACTATTTCCAGCCTGACATGCTAGAGTAAAATTGGAATAACTCTTTGCTCCAATATCGTATTTAGGAAAAATTTATATCGTTGGAAAGATAATTCAATTGTATATCCGTTGATAGTTCATGAGATCAAAAATTCAAAGTATAATGAGAGATATTCTCGTTTGAAGTTGACTATACCACTATCCTTCTCAAAAATTCAATTGATAAGGAATGTTTTGATTCACTTGATAGTTGGGAGTTATTTCAAGCCTTAATATACATCTAACCTACTCATAAAACTATAAAATAACCATGATGTACTATGCATGAGCTTGGTACATGGCTCTAATATTGGTTTGGATTTTTTGGGGTAGTAAAAAAAATTACCTAAGTACTTGCATAATTTTCTTGTTTTAAAAATTAAAAGTTCCATAAAACCATGTCACATCAGCGACATCATGTTTTGGTGTCGTTGTCGGGGACTATGATTACTGATTGATTAATTGAGTTTGTTGAAGTTGTTGGTTTTGTTTATTAAATTTTTATTTTCTACTATCTAGAGTACACACCGATGTATCTCCAATACTTTGAGTCAAGGCAATTCCCTGATTCTAATGGATCTCAAGCTTGAATAAAACTTATGGCATAATCATAAGAGGGAGATACATAAAGCTTATTATCAAGGGGCCCTATTGGAAAAAGGTTCATAATGATCCAGTGGAAATTAATCGACCACCTCCATATGTTGTTCATAAAACTGTAGAGGAAGTCACTACTCAATTTGTCTGACAAAAATGCTAGGCAAGTAACTGCCTGTTGAGTAACTATGGAGAAAAATGCTAGATTGAAGGATGACAATAATTGAGTAGAACTTAAAAGAGATAGAATAACAAGAAATAGAGGTCAAAATCCCACTAAGAAGAACTTCCTAATATATTATATTCCATAGGATGACTTGGGTTATATTGAGCTAGTTGCAACTGGTGCAATTATTCCTCCAAAATTTCCCTATGGGATAAAATTTGATATTATGAGTGCAACAATACAGTTGCTAAACTTTAATGGTGTATGTGTTGGTTTTCCTATATATGATGCAAATATGCACCTTATGAAATTCATCGAGATTTTCACTTCGTACAATCTACCTGGGGTTAGTCAGAAAGCTATAAGACTCAGGTTGTTCCATTATATCTAATTGTAAAAGTGACTTTAGGTTAGGAGAGCTGCCTCGTAGGTCTATTACCAATTGGAATGAGTTGAGGACATAGTTCTTATACCATTTTTTCCCACTCTATCAATTGTTACAGTTAAAGTATGAGATCTATAATTTCACACAATTACATTAAGAGGCATTATTGATATAATGTTGAGGATTAACAAGAAAATGATGAATGTCCCAAATCAAATAATCATTAGGAGAAACTTTCTTGCGATATTCTAAAGAGCGTTGAATGCTAATACTAATGATTTAGCTCATACTATTTAAAGTGGAGCGTTCATGAGTCTTTGCTTGGATCAGCGTACAAATATCTTTTACTAGATCACTAAAACAAATAAAGAGTGGCATACTTAGGAGACAGATAGATCAACCGATACTTATGAAACTAGTGCTTCTAGTGAGCACAGAGCATTGGATGATATAGTTGCTTAAGTGGTGGCACAACTAAGGACTGAGATTGTCCTGCT
The DNA here is from genome assembly GCF_002878395.1 of Capsicum annuum. Lineage (NCBI taxonomy): Eukaryota > Viridiplantae > Streptophyta > Magnoliopsida > Solanales > Solanaceae > Capsicum > Capsicum annuum. Next base: position 39,326,666 of record NC_061115.1, read on the forward strand.
TAAAAACTAGTTTGCAGAAATAGAAGTAGAAAAGATAAATGAAGTAGGTTATTGAGGTAAGGTTTCTAGACATGTAGAATTTGATACTAAAAAAGAAGTAAATAATTTATGCAAAGAGATAAGTCAAGGGCGAAGGTAGTAATCAATACACTTGGAACTAAAGTCAGGGGAATAAATATTGAAGCTAATATGGAGATAGGTATTAGATAAAAGTAGTGAGTGAGATGGTGACTGGAGGAGGAAAAATGATTCTAATGATTAGAGTGGCCTTTATATTTTACTAGGAAACTATGATGCTGAGTTCAGAAGTATGAGAATGGAAACATTGCTTGTAAAGATTGTGAAGGGTTCAGAAAATCAAGAGAGTTGGCTAAAGAAATTAAGGCAAATATATTAGGGTTGATCCAGAAAGTATAGTCACATGCAATCATGTCTAAGCAGCTTGAGCATCAGTTTGGGAAGATGACTGCTACATTAAATCAACATCAGTTGGGAAATCTTCCTAGAAATACTATTAAGTATCTGAAAAATGACAATAACTATCTAGCCATAAATAATCAAAGTGGTAAGGCTCCTATTGATTCACCAATGTCTATAGTTGATGATACGAGGAATGATATTATGGATTTTAATTATGTAGATAAAACTGAGGTAGATAAGTTAATGACTAATAATGAGGCATCTTAGAAGACAATAGTTACAGAGAAAAGAGCTAAAAATGATAAAAGGAAAGGTAAGGAGGCCACACCAATATTGAAGCCTATTCTTTGACTCTATCTTTTTCTCAAAGGTTGAAGAAGAAAGCTGAAGAAGAGAAATATTAGAAATTTATATCGATATTGAAAGAATTGTTTGTGAATATCCCTCTTATAGAAGCTTTAGATCAGATGCCTGGTTATGAAAAATTTATAAAGGGTTTCGTGACCAAGAAATGGACGGTAATTTTTTATCCTGCTGATAATATACACAAATATGCCATTTCATCGTGATCTTTATTTTAGAAGAAAGAGGATCCCAAATCTTTCACCATTCTTTGTACTATTGGGTCCTTTAATTTTTACAGGAGCATCATATTACCTAGGAACTAGCATTCACTTGATGCTTCTATTAATCTATACACATTTGTGGTTGGTGTAGCCTAAGCTGACCTCTATGAGATTTTCTATGGCGGATCACATTGCAAAGAAGTTGTTTATATCTTGCATGATGTGTTGGTGAATGTGGCTTCTTTCATAATCTAAACTGACTATATTATTCTTAATTGAAAGTTTGATTTCAATGTCCCTATCATATTGGGAAGACCTATACTAGCCATGACTAAGGCATTGGTTGAAATAGAGATGGGATAGATGAAATTAATGCTTAATAATGAGCAGGCCACATATATTATATTTCAATCGATGAGGTAGCCAAAAGATATGTGGGTCATTTTGGTGATAGACATCATAGATGAAGATGCATTGGTCATACATATTAAGGAGAGGCTTTGTGTCAAGACACTAGCATCAGCAATCTTGAATTTTCATAATGATGGTATTGATGAGTATGATGAGATGGTGAGTGCACTTGATGATAGATGTTCATATATTTATGCATAAAATAAGTTGGACCATGATCTAAACAATCGAGTAACCCTTCCAGCGAGACCATTTATTGAGGAGCCACTAGTTTTCAAATTTAATGATCTCCTCTCTCATATGTCTTATTCATTCTTGAAGGTTAATAATACCATCTAGTTATTATTATAGAAAATTTGCTAGAGTTGCATATTAAGGGGTTGAGGCTTTAATATCAGTATTGTAGTGATTTAAAAGGGCTATTGGTTGGGCTATTTCTTACACCATCAAAAATCCTCCTAGAATTTGCACTCACAAGAATCAGCTTGAGATGAAATGTATGCCTAGCATTTGGCAAAAATATTGATTGATTCCACCTATACAAGAGGTGATGAAGAAAGAGATCATTATGTGGTTAGATGCAAGTGTGGATTACCCTATTATTGATAGAAAATCGGTGATCCCCTTTAGTGTGTTCCAAAGAATGGTAGGATCATTGTGGTACCCAATGAGAAAAATAATTTAGTTCTCATGAAACCTGTCATAGAAGATGAGTTTGTATGGATTATCAGAAGATGGATACATGTATTTAGAAGGATCACTTTCCTATACAATATATAGATCAGATGTTAAACCATCTTGTAGGTAAAGGTTGGTTTTTTTGCCTTGAGGGTTATTCAGGGTATAATTAGATTTCTATTGCTGCCAAAGACCAAGAAAAAACCACTTTTTCTTTTCCGTATAGTACATTTGCATATATGTTATACCACAAGTTTATGATCTTTAAGCCAGTCAAAAGATAGGCAATAAAATTAGTTTTCCAAGGCAACAAATCTCGCCTTAATACAATGTTATGGCAAAAATTTATGGAAAATTTCCTAAGGGCCAGTGAGATTGGATGTGACAATTACTTTGATAATAATTCATTACATGATGTAATGAGCCATTATATCAGAGTTTCTTCCACTCCCAGTGAGGGTGTCAAACTTTTACCTAGCGACAACGAGTCCATCTCATGACTCGTAATGAGTCGTTGTGTGAACTCGTGGCCAGACTAGTGAGGACCTTTATATTTCAGACCAGGGTAATGATTCTACCTCATGACTCGTTATTAGTGGTAATGAGTCATTAGGTGGGCCTGTTACCTTAATAGAAAAAGAAATGAATTGAGTCTCAGGCCACGACTACTTTTAACGACTTGTGTTCAAACCTAACTAGTCATTAGCAGAGGAGCCTTAATCATAATAGAAAGGGCCTATACCTCAGAATATCAGATCACAACTAAAACCATAACTCATGACCAAACATAATAAGCCATTCGATGAGTCGTGATATCTGGAATCGAAATTATTGCATTTTTTAATAGGTTCTTTTTGGTAAATTCTAACCTTTTTTGTCCCAACCACGTCATTTAAGACTTTAAAAAAATCAGTTATCATGTGTAAACAGTATCCTAACCTATCATAACACAAAAATCAGTCAACACTTAGCAAAAAAAGATATTTCTATCTCTCCAAAGCCAACTAGGGTTTATCAAGCAAGTTCAAGTTTTAAGAAGATTTCAATAAGGGATTTTATTTTAGGTATGCAGGATATCATCAACGGTCACTTTCAGTCATTGAGTCCAGAGAACTCCTTAAATCTTCAATAAAAATTCCCTCCCCCTTGAATTGTGTTCTAGGCTAAATATAAGAGTCTCTACTCTCATAATCTTGTGTGTAACCAAATTATGAATACATATTTTCCATGAGATTATTGATTTCCCATATTCAACATCATGAATTTTAACCATCATGAAAGATTGTTGCGCTATTGGATTTAAATTATGAAATTTCATTATTGTGCTCCAAAATTTGTTATCATGTCTAATTGCATTAGATAGAGCTGGAGGGTTATGAGACCTTACACCTAGGAGTATAACCATACATTAGCTTATATGTTCATCTTCACTTTAGATTATGCATGTATTGTTACTATTAGAATAACATAACTTGAGCATATAAGTTAGTAGTTCATGTTTTTGTGATACTTCAGTGTTATTAAGTATGGAGCAGTACATAGCACTAAGTGAACATACAGATGATGTCTCTATTATCTATTAGGGAGAGCCCGTTAGTACACCATAATAGGTTATAAGTGGTCACCTACAATTTTAAACTTAATACCCTTGTCCTTTGAAGCATCAGTTTTGTTGATTTGGAAAAGTACTAACACCCCTCCAACTAGGGTTATATGTTGGGGCTTGATTAGCTCAAATTGGGGCATGTCTATTATTCTTAGCTCCGATTATCGTTAGTTCAATATTAGAATTATGTTCAGTCTAGTTTTCTTGACCAAGTGTTCAGTATTCATTAATCATTTATTCTGTTATTCTGTTAACCAACACATATATATACTTGGTTTTACATTAGATTTTATTATTCATTCATTTATGCTCAATATATATGTATATCCACTATCTTTTGACCTTGCATACTTAGTACATTCAAAGTACTAATCTCATACTTCTTTGTACTAAATTATTTTATAATATAGGTTCAAACTTTTAGTACCCAGACTGCCCATAGCGCATTCACACGCTACTCTTCTGCATCCTTGGTGAGTCCTCACCAGTTGAGGACAAGTTATATTATCAGTTAATCTTTTCAGTACTTTATCTATTTTAAGTTTGTAAGAGTTAGTTGGGGACCTGTCCGAACAACTCATCTGGTTTTGAGGCTTTCAAATAGGCAGATAGTTAGTCACATTTTCAGTTTTATTGAGTATTTTCGGATGGTATTTACCTTGAATTTATGATTATTCCTTATCAATTCACTTTAATTAGCTTCTGGCCTGTATTTTCTTACATTATTTTGGTATTTATTTCTTATGCCAGGCCATGGGTTATCTTGGTGTAACTTGTGCCTCTAATCAACGTGTTACAACTAGGGGTAGTCTCAGGTCATGACAAACTTAGTATCAAAGTGTAAGGTTTAAAGTGTCCTAGGGTTTCTGAAAGCTACGTTAAGTAGAGATTTGTTCTTAGGTTTATGGCAGGTATAAATATTTATTTTGGGTATGGTAAGTCAGGCCACCGAATAAGGGTGTTCACAATAGTTACGCAAAAAGGTAGAAATAATCATCAACAAGGCCAGACTAACTCCTCATTAGTTCCAACATGTTGCCCGACTCAGCAGGGTGCCAATTTTAGCACAACCAATGGAAAATATCAAAATTAACTCATTGCCTATTAGACTCGATAAGATTAGGAGGGTTCTCTTAACGTTGTTATAAGTATGTTGCAATTCTTTCACCTTTGTGTGTATCCATTATTAGCTTCTGGAGACATACTTTTCTTCATGACTCAACATATAGAAGTAGACTTTGGCATTAGTCCCAAAATCCTAGCAGGGCCCTTCTCAGTTTCAACTCTAGTAGGTAGCTCTGTCATAGCCTGATGGGCATGCAGAATTTGCCCAGTCATAGTATTCGAGAAAGTAACTTCAGTCAATCTTATTGAGGTAGAGATGACCGACTTTAATGTCATCCTTGGTATGGAATGGCTCCACTCTTTCTATGCCTTAGTTGACTTCATAAATAGAATAGTCCAGTTTCAAGTTCGAAATAAGCCAGTCCTAGAATGGAAGTAGAGTACCTCAGTTCCCATATGAAGGTTTGTCTCTTTCTTTAAGGGAAAAAAAGGATTTCTCAGGAGTGCTTCTATTATCTTGTCTAATTCAATGACTCAAGTTTAAAAATCCAGAGTCTCAAGTTAATTCTAGTAGTGAACAAGTTTCTTGAAGTATTTATTGAAGATCTACGTAGAGTTACTCCCGAGAGGAAAATCAACTTTGGAATAGATCTACTTCCATATACCATGATTTTTTTATTCTACCTTATAGAATAGCTCCAACATATATTAAGGAATTGATAGAGCAGTTGAAACTTCTCCTAGATAAGGGTTTTATTAGACCTAGTGTCCCTCAATAGGGTTCTCCAGTGTACTTCGTGTGCAAGAAAAAGGATTCTTTTTGGATGTGCATCGACTATTGTTAGTTGAACAAATTCACAATAATTAATAAGTATCCCATCCCCAAAATTGATGACTTATTCGACCAACTTAAGGGTGCATATTATTTTTCTAAGATAGACCATAGATCCAACTATCATTAGATTAGTGTCTAAGAATGTGACATTCATAAGACGACCTTTAGAACTCGGTATGGTCACTTCAAATTTATAGTTATGTCTTTAGGATTTTCAAATGCTCCAATAGTTTTTATGAACATAATGAAAAGGGTGTTCAAGTAGTATCTGGACATGTTGTTCATAGTATTCATGAATGACATTTTTATCTATTCCCATAGTGTGGGTAAGCATGCAGACCATTTAAGGATTATTTTGCAGAATATCAAACATCACCAGTTATTTGCTACGTTCATTAAGTGTTAATTCTAGTTGAAATTAGTTGCTTTCCTTGGTCTATTATATGCAGTGAAGGCATTAGAGTTATTCCTCCAAGGACCAAAGTAGTAAGGAACTGGCCTAAAACCATCTCTCCATATGATATCAAGAATTTCTTGGGCTTAGCCAGTTACTATAGATGGTTCATGGAAGGATTTTCTTTTATTGCCTCTCCTATGTCCATACTGACCAAAAAGAAGGTCAAATTTTAGTGGCCTGATTCTTGCGAGAAGAGTTTTCAGAAGTTAAAAACTCGACTTACCTCCACCCATTTTTGACTCTACTAGAGGGCTTAAATAGTTTTATGGTGTATTAAACTACTTATAGAGTTAGTCTTGGTTGTGTCTTGATACAGTGAGGCAAGGTTATATCATGCCTCTAGACAGCTCAAACCTCATAAAAAGTATTATCCGACTGATGATCTTAAGTTGATAATAGTAGTTTTTCTTTTAAGATTTGGAAGCATTACCTCTATGGAGTTCATGTTGATGTGTTCACAGATCATAAGAGTCTTTAGTATGTGTTAACTCAGAAAGATCTGAATCATCATAAGAAAAGGTAGGTAGAGATACTAAAAGATTATGTTATAAGTGTGTTGTATAACCTGGGTAAGTCCAATGTTATGGACGACTCCCTTAACAATTGTCTATGGGTAGTGTTGCTCTCATTGAAGACAAAAACAAGGATTTAGTTTGTGAAGTTTGCCAGCTTTATAGATTGTGAGTTTGTTTAGTTGATTTAATCGAAGGTGGTGTTTGGATTTAGAATGGTTTAGAATCTTCCTTGGTTGCAGAGGAAAAGGAAAAGCAAGATAGCGATCCTATTTAGCTTAGGTTGAAAAAGAATGTTCGGGATCAAAAGGTAAAGGTTTTCTCCCAAAGGGAAATGGTGTTCTTCATTGTTAGGGTGGGTTATGTGCTCTGAATATGGGTGATTTAAGGTAGCAGATATTAGAAGAAGATCGTGGTTCACGATATTCAATTTATCTCAAAGCCAATAAGATATACCGTAATTTATGGAAGGTGTATTGGTGGGGTGGTATGAAGGAAGATATTGCAGAATTTGTGGCTAAATGTAAAAATTTCCTGCTGGTTGAGGTTGATCACCAGAGGCCTAGTGGTATGCTTCAGGAATTCAGTATTCCCATCTAGATGTGAGAAGTTGTAAACATGGACTTCATCACAAGGTTACCTTGTATTTGTTGCCAGCTTGATTTCATTTTGGTTATTGTGCATCGAATGACTAACTTATTCTTGTAAGTTAACACTTTACACTTAACCAAGACTAAGCTAGACTCTATCTTAGGGAGTTGGTGAAGTTTCATGGACTCCCTTTAAACATTATTTTAGACAAAGGTACCCAATTTACCTCTAATTTTTGAAGACTTTTCAAAATGATTTTGGTTATAATGTTCACCTTAGCATAGCTTTTCACCCATAGACAGATGGTCAGGATGAGAGGACCATTCATACTTTAGAAGACCTATTGAGAGTGTGTGCAAATGATTTCAAGAAAATTGGGATTATCAATAGCCTTTGATTGAGTTTTCCTACAATAACATTTAACACCTTAGTATTTAGATAGCTCCATTGAGGAGCATTATGGTAGTAAGTGTAGATCTCCTACTGCTTGGTTTGAAAATTTTAACACTACTTTGATTGGGCTAGATTCAGTACATGAGGCGAAAGAGAAGGTAAAAGATATTAGAAATCCCATGCATATTTGAGAAAAAAGGAGCATGAGTTTGATGTTGGTGACTATGTCTATTTACAGATTTAACCCCTTAAAGGGGCGAAGAGGATTAGTAGAAAAGGGAAGCTCAATCCTCGTTATGTTGGTCCTTATAATATTTTGCACCAGTATAGAAAAGTAACCTATGAGTTGGAGTTTCCTGCAGAGTTGGCATCAGTGCACCCAGTATTCCACCTCTCCCTTTTGATCAAATTTCTTAGTGACCCAATATGTGTGGTCCCTTTTGAAAGGATGGGCGTGGAAGATAGTCTATTATATGATGAGGTCCCGATTGAGATCCTCGATTATTAGGTTTGTGGATTGATAATATGATAACTAAGTATACCCATCTCTTCTTTTTGAACACAGTCCTAGTTTGAGGTAATAGTTTCTTTAATTAATCAATTCTTTAAGTTCTATCTCATCCTTCACTCCATCTTCATGTAATTGTATACATTCGTGAGTCCAGTTCATGCGTCAATAAAAAATTCAGATGTCTCTTCATGATACAGGTTGTAAACATTCAATGCAAGATTTCAGTTTTCCATAGCCTCTAAGCTTAGTTAGTTTCCTTCGAGGAAGAATGATATCAATGAGGATATTCTAATACCCTAACTGTTCAAGTGTTAAGACCATCAAAAGATAGGCCATAAAATTACTTTTCCAAGGCCACTAGTCTTGCCTTAATCTGATGTCATGGAAAGAAGTTGTGGAAAATTTTCTAAGGTTCTGTCACACTGCCAGTGACAATGAATCTGGTAATGAGTCATTACTAGACGTAATGAGTCATTATGTGTGAGTCATTTCCACTATAGTGAGTGTGTCAAACATTGACCCATTGACAACGAGTCCAACTCATGACTTTTTGTGAGTCATAATAAGTTACCATTTGGACTAGAGAACACATCAATGAGGACATTCGAACTTAAGTCCAGGTGTATTCATGACACGTTATTAGTGAAAATGAGTCGTAGGGTGGACCCGCTACCTTAATAGAAGGAACCAGGAATTGTGTCTCAGACTATAACTACTCTTAACGACTCGTGGTAAGACCTAATGAGTCATTAGGAGGTTGACTCATGATCACAACAAAAAGGGACAAAACCTCATAAACATAGGTTATGACTTATGACAAGACATAATGAGTCATTGCATGAGTCTGATGACTAGAATAAAAATTCCTGCAGTTTTTTAACGGGGTCTTTTTTGAAAGTTACGCCCTTATTTAACCCAACCCACGTCGTTTAAGCCTTCAACAATATAAGTTATCAAAAGTAAGCATTTCCCTAAACTTTCGTAACTTAGAAATCAATCAACACCTAGTAAAAGAAGTGATTCCTTTCTCTTCAAATCCAAGTAGGGTTCATTAAGCAAGTTCAAGTTTCAAGAAGATTTCTTCAAGGGGTTTGCTTTCAGTTATGAAGGATTTGATCTATGCGTCCCTTTCACCGATTAAATCTTGGGAACTATTTAAATCATCAATCAAAATACCTATTTTTAATTGGGTTGAAATCCAAATATGAGATTCTCTACTCTCATTATGTTTGTAACAAAACTATGAATATGCATTTTCCCTAAGATAATTGATTCCCTATGTTCAACATCATCAATTTTCCCTATCATGAAATATTCTTGAGTTGTTGGATTTAATTGTATAATTTTATTTTCCTGCTCCAAAATTTATTATCATGTTAAATTGCGTTAGACAGAGCTAGTGGATGATGAACACCCAATACGTAGGAGTAGAAAAATAAATCAGTTTACACACTCAGGATTACTTTAGATTGTGAATGCATTGTTACTCTCAAAATTACATAACCTGAGCATATAAGTTATCAGTTCATGTTTTAGTTATACTTTAACGTTATTCAGTTGGGATAAATACTTAACACTGAGTAAATCCATGGATGACAGCTTTTCCATTAGTTAGACAGAGCCCATTTGTAGCAGTCCCTAAGTTCAAGAACAATGCATACTCAACACATTCAAAGTGTTTATTGCATACTCAATACATTCAAAGTGTTTATCACGCATACTCAATACATTCAAAGTGTTTGTTGCATACTTCTGTGCACTATATTGTTTCATAATATATGCTCAGACACTCAGTTTCCAGACCACTCATAACGTATTCACATGCCACCCAGCTACCGCCTTTGTTAGTCCTCATAAGTCAAGGACTATTTATATTATAAGTTATTGTTTTTAGTACTTTATCTTATTTTAGTTTGTCAGAGTTAGTTGGGGACCTGGCCCAACAACTCATTTGGTTTTGAGGCTTTCAGCAGTTAGACATATAGATACGTTTTCAGTTTTATTGAGTATTTTTGGAAAGTATTTACCTTTACTTTATGATTATTCCTCATCAATTTACTTTAGTTATCTTCCTCCAAATATTTTGTACATACTTTTAGGATTTATTTCTTATGGCAGGCCATGATTAGCTTGGGTTCACTTGTGATTTACGCACCATGTTACGACTAGGGTGTAGTCTTGGGTCATGGCCATTTTTTTTGACATGGGGGAGGATGCTATCAAGGTCCTTATAGATGATTTATCTATTCTTGGTGATTCATTTTATGATTGTCTGGTTCATTTAGCCAATACACTACAGAGGTGTGAAGAGTGAAACCTAGGGCTAAATTGGGAGAAATATCACTCCATGTTTAATAAGGGAATAGTTCTTGGTCATAAAATATTATAACCAAAACTCAGGCCTAGTCGTGATAGGTATCTTAATCCCAACGTGGACCAGAGACCAACCCCTTATCCCTACATTAAGAACACATAATTACAAACAAAGGATGCCAACAAAGACACTAATCAGAATAGATAAGTCAAAAGATAATTCTAAGAATCCAAACAAATAATAAACCCACACTTGTCAACAAAAGACTCTAAATAGAAATACCAATTAAGTCTGGACATTCCCCAGACTTTGAAAAAATAAATCCAAAAGAAATACTATGAAATAAAGTAAATAAGTGAAATGTCAAAGACTTCCAAAAGATAGAGGCTCACCACACAAAACTAGATACACTAGAATACCGAATCACCTAACGCTGCACCGGAATCACAGAAAAGTCCTTGAGACCCTACATCCCGAAATAATGTACTGTCCAGGGATAGTCAGTGGGGTGAGCACTGCATATAACTTAAGGGATAGGGATAAAATAATGCAATTATAGAAATCCAGTCAAAAACCAGATGCACCACATATAAATACATCTATATAGGATGTCGGGATAGGGACAAAGTTATGTATATGAGAATTTAAATTATGAACTTGAACTATGTAGCTCAATCCATCCTAAACGCACTCATGGGCTATATGGGTCCTACTCCACTGCTGGAAGGGCCCAGTGCATGCTAGCCACACGAACTAAAAAAAACAAGATGAAAGGCTAAAGACACCAAGGCTATAGCCCTCCCAAAATATATATAATTTGTGCGCGAAGAATATAGACATATGGACCCCCAACGCTGGCAAACATGGTTTCCAATATAGATACACCTAGGACCTACACCTTTATCGTGATCTACATAATTCCGTTTAAGATAAACTAAAACAATTTGAACATAAACTAACCATTAACTTAGGAGTAATTTGTTATGGCATTTATCATCATGGTATCGTCATACCAAAATGCTTGCAAGAAAATTCAATTATGCCAAACTAGTCCTTATAACCAAACTAACTCACAAGTTCAATTTAAAATCTAAAACTAAGGCCACCAACGCCATCAAAAATAATATTGATTCATTTATCCTTTAATGCAAAGCAGTGGGTTCAAAATGTAAGCTAAGCCATACCATTATCCATATTCAAAATCAAGTTAGCAAAGTAGGTTTAGATTAATGCAGTTATCAAGACAAAATTCCATCAATTTAGGAAAACCCATGTCCCCCATTCCAACCATTAAAACAATACACCAATTTAGTTTGACAAATCACAATCTAAAGCATAAATAAACAATTATAAACTTAGGAAACATAATTTAAGTAATAACTATCAAAAGCCCCCAACTCAATTTCAAACCCAACAATTAAAATCACATGAATAACATTTAAATTTATTCCATAGTGTAAAAAATATATAAGTTAGGGATGAGCAACATGCCTGAAATACACAAGAGATTGAAGACAATTTGAAGTTTAGAGCCCGGAGTAGTGATTTCTTAAAAAACCCATAAGCTTTCATGGGTGGAGGGCTAAAGATGTAAATAGCAAAGTTTGATCTTTGATAACTGAAGAAACATTATTGATCTTATGTTTAAAAGATGTGCAAGGGGTAAAAATACCAGAAGATACTCACCCCAAATAAAGAAAATTGAAACTAGGTGAAATTAACGTAATAGCATGGCATACCCTAATCACGGAGGTTAGCCTACATGTCATGCCCTTATCACGAAGGCTTACTATCTCGAAGATCCAAATTAAACTCGAACCCCTTCAAAAAATTCAAAAACATTCCTAAAACACCCTTTTAACTTTTCATAAAATAATTCAACTCAAAAATTGATGTTACGCATGCGAGAGGGTCAAAAATAAAATTGTTGAAGTTGTAAGAGATCTTAGATTACTGCCCTCCTTAGGCTTATCCATCCCCAAATGAGGAGTTAAGACATTCTTAGCATAACAACAGAAATTACACACTTGAATCAATGGGAAAATTCAGAATACTACAAGAGGGAGAATGAAAACCATACTTAAGGTCTCAATGCTAGTCACACACTTTGGTTCAAACTGATTCTTCTAAGTGCAAAATTTTAGGTAAAATTCTGATAATATCTACAATAAATAAATAAATGGCCCATTTAACCCTCTATAATACAAAAATGAAAGCCTAAACTTGTGAAACTAGCAAAACTACTTCAATAATAACTGGCAAGGTATTGTCAAACCCTAAAAATGCATAATGAAAGTAAGAAGTGGGCTTCAATTCCAAGATTGGTTACTCCGTAATAGATGGTTGAGCTGATAGGGTTTCTCTATTCTTTAAGTCAAGATCCAACTTCTTTGGCACATAATAATAAAGCCCTCTTCCAAGAAGTTCACTCACCATCTAATTATACGCATCGATACCATTGCTGTAAAAATTTATGATCACTACCTCTAATGCCTTGGCACCAAGACTATTTAATGGGTGAAATCAATTTATCTTTATCTATGGAGTCTATCATAGAAACTACCGGCATATCTTTTGGCTACCTCATCAACGTACACACATTAAAGGTGATTTGTTCCTTATTAAGCCTAAATTTCATCTGTCTTGTCTCTATTTCAACCAATGCCCTACCCTTGTATAGGAAGGGCCTTCCTAAGATTATAGGGATGGTAAAATCTACCTCGCAATTGAGAATCACAAAGTCAAACAAGAATATAAGAAAATGCTACCTTCACCAACACATAACACAATATACCAACCGGCTTCATCATAATACAATTAGCCATCATTAGTCTCATATAGGTCAGCATAGGTGACCCCAACCCAATAGGAGTAATAAAAAAGCCCTCAAACCCAATATCATGAAATAATACAACATTTAGGGATGGTTAGTGGAGTAAGCACTGTCATATAACTTTGGGGGTAGGGATAAGATAATGCAATTGCAAAAATCCAATAAAAAACCATATGCAGCACATTCATCTGCATATATATTGAATGCTGAGATGAGGACAAGGGCCACGAATATGAGAGTTTAAAGTATTAACCTAAACTATGTAGCACGATCTATCCTAACTACACTCATAGGCTATATCTATCAAGCTCCACCTATTAGAAGGACCTAGTGCGTGCTAGCCCACAAACCGAAGAAAAATAAAGTAAAGGCTAAAGACACCAGTGGTATAGCCCTCCAACAATATATATAATATGTGCACCAAGCACACAGTCATATAGACCCCCAACACCAACAAATGTGATTTTCAGTGTTGATCCCCTCAGGACCTACACCTTCACAGTGATCTACATAATTCCCTTTAAGCCTAAATTTAAACACTTTGCACATAAACCAACCATTAACTTAAGATTCATTTATTAAGGCATTTACCATCATGGTATCTTTATACTAGTATGCTTGCAAGATAATTGAATTATACCAAACTAGTCCATGTAACAAAACTGAATCCCGATTTAAGGCCATCCTAAACCATATTTATTTATTTATCCTTTAATGCAAGGCAATGTGTTAAAAATACAAGTTAAACCATGTAATTATCCATATTCAAAAGCAAGTTTACAAAATGGGTTGAAGTTAATGCAATTATCATGCAAAAATTTTATCAATTTAGGGAAGCACATGTCCCCCATTCCAAACATTAAAAACAATATACTAATTAAGTCTCACAAATCATAATTTAAATCATGGACAAACAATTCAAAACATGGGAAATACACAACAACAACAACAACAACAAACCCAGTGTATTCCCACTAAAACATGGGAAATACAATTCAAGAAAAAATCATCAAAAGCTCTTAACCAAAATCTAGGCCAACAATTCAAATCCCATGAATAAATATTATATATATGTCTTAATGTAAAAATACAAGTTAGCAATGAGCGACAAGCCTAAAATACATAAGAAATTGAAAACAATTTGATGTTTGGAGCCTAGAGTAGTTAATTTTTGAAAAACCGTTGAGCTCTCTTGCGTGGAGGGTTAAATATCAAAAGATTGGAGTTTGTTGTTTGAAAATTGAAGGAAAATGGTTTATTTTGTATTTAAAATTCGTGGAAGGGGTAAAAGACAAAAAAGACCTCACCCCAAATAAAAACCAAAAAATGGGAAAAATTAACATAATGACATAGGACACCCTTATCATGCAGGTTAGCCTCCGTACCACACCCTTATCACAAAGGTTAACCTCTATGGAACACCCTTTTTGTGAAGTCTTACTACCTTGGAGTTTAAAAATGACCCCAAACACCTTCCGAAAATCCCAAAACATTCCCAAAGCAACCTTTTCAAATACTTTAACATAATTCAAGACAAAAATCAATGTTACGCGTAAGAGAGGTCCAAAAATAAAATCATTGAAATTTTAGTAGGTCTTACACAAAATTTTAAAGCAGGGGATAGAGGTTGACAGGGCTAAAATTCAGGTGATTGTAAAATTGCCTCCACCAATTTTTGTGAAGAAAAATTAGAGTTTTTTATATTATGCAAGGATCAATTGGTGGTTTATCAATGGCTTCTCTAAATTTCGAATCTACTGTGCAAGTTGTTCGACAAATAGGTAAAGTGTGTGTTTTATGATATGTGTCTTAAGGCTTTTGAGTGCCTAAAAGGGCGGTTGATTTCAACCTCTATCATTATGTCCCCTAATTTTACATTACCATTTGAGGTGATGTGTGACGCTAGTGGTGTGTCTCCTGGAGCATTCCTAGGTAAAATATGAGAGAAAATCCTTTATCCTATTTACTAAGACAACAAAGCACTCAATCAAGCATAGAAGAATTACACAGTGATTGAACAAAGTATTACCTTTGGTGGCGTTTTCTTTTGAGAAATTTTAGAAATAATTGATCGGTACAAAAGTAATTTTCCACACCAACCATATTTATCCTAGGTACCTTATGGCACAGAAAGATGCTAGGGAAAGATTTATTCGATGGGTACTATTGCTACAAGAATTTAATTTTGAGGTTAAGAATTGGAAAGTCACTAAAATTAGGTTGCAGACCATCTATCCCTCCTAGAAGAGGATGTAAGGCTTAATATAGGGGATGAGCTTAAGATTGATGACACATTTACATATGCGCACGTCTTGGAAAAATCACAGACCTAATCCCTTGGATTGTTTACTGTGCCAATTACTTGGCAAGTGACCTCATCCCAGAAGATATGTATTTTTAGAAATAAAAATCATTTAAACATGAGGTAAGAAGGTTTTTTTAGAAAGATCCAAACTTATTTTGAGTGTGTGCTGATGGTGTGATTCAAAAGTGTGTTCCCAAGATCGAGATGATGAGTATTTAGAAGATCTATCAGTTGTTTCACATAGGGGTCAACAAGGAGGTAGTTACAATTTCTTTAAAATTTTGCAATGTGGTTACTAATGGTTGGCTATCTATAAGGATGTGACAGACAATGCTTGAGCTATGACTAATTCCAAAGGCAAGGCAATATCTCACAGAACTATAACTCCTTATGATGCCCATCTTTGAGATTAAACTATTTGATGTATGGGCTATTGACTTTATGAGCCCATTACTGAGTTCAAATAGGATAAAATACATCTTGGTAGCTTTCAAATATGTGATTAAATGGGTAAATGCAATTGCACTTCCAAACAATGAAGGTAAAAGTGTCACAGTATTTTGGAAGAGGAATATTTTCTCTCAGTTTGGTACTCCACAATCTATCATCAGTGATGGTGGGTCTTATTTTTGCAATAATCTATTCAAAGACCTACTTGAGAAATATATTGTGTAGAATATAGTGGAAATACCTTATCATCCTTAGATATGTGGGAAAGTTGAGATCTCCAATCAAAAGATAAAGTCCATTTCTGCAAAGATTGTGAATGACAATACGACTGACGAGTTGAGAAAGTTAGATGATGCACTTTAGTCCTATTAAAGACCTTACAAAACCCCAATAGGTGCCTCTCTTTACCAGTTTAAGTATGGGAAGGCATGTCACTTGTTAGTTGAACTTGAGCTCAAGGCTTTGTGGGTGTGGAAGAATTTAAATTTTTAGTGAAGTGATGTTGTACACTTGAGATTGCACAACCTAAATAAGATGAATGAGTTTCACCTCTATTCATATGAGAGTTAAGCCTTGTACAAGGAAAAGATTAAAATTTACAATTATAAGATAATTGAGTGGAAGGTATTCCAACCCGATGATTTGTCCTTTTTGTTTAATTAAAGAACTTGGTTGTTTCCTTGTAAATTAAAGTCTAAGTGATCTGGATAATTCACCATGTTAAGAGTATTTTTGCATGGTGCAATTGAACTATAGCAAGATGGAGATGCCCCATTAAAGGTGAACAACCATCGTGTTAAGCATTAAATTGAAAGCACGAAGGAGATTAAAGTATGTAAGAATTTATGCCTTGGAAAAGTTTGAGTAACCAAGGGATATAAGTCATGCCGTGATATTAAATCAGGAGCTTCATCAGAGGGAACCCATGGGCTTGCTGGGGAAGTCTATCTACCCAACATAGCTATGTTCTTTTGTGATGTTAAATCAAGCATTGCATGGAAAGCAACCTGAGGTTTTATTATTCACTTTGATTTCTTTTGCATGATCGGAAGCATGGGGAAATCATTGGATTATGAAAAAATTGCAAAAATTTATATGAGTCTAGGTAAGTGGACTTATGAATCTCCCTAAAAAATCATGAATCCAACCTACAACTCATTAGTTGAGTCTTGAGAACTAGAAAAGAATCTTGGGTCTCTAAACCTTACTCATGACTCCAACCCATGATTAGTGAGTTTAACTCACTAATTATGAGTTGGGTCATAGAAATAAGAAAAAATTAGGTTGTAGATTTCTTCTCATGACCTAAACCTGCGATTAATGAGCTGAACTTAGTAATAATGAATTGGGTCATAGGTCACCATTAGGTCTAAAATTCAAATTTTGATTTAAATACCCATTGGGCCCATGAGACAGGACCCAAATTAAAAGTTCCTTTAAATTAAGACCCTAAGCCGGATTCGCATCCAACAATTCATAACTCCCACTCAAATTCAAACTACTTCACCTTATCACATTACAACTTATACTCCAAACTAACATTTTTGGCATTCAGAGGCCCCAAATTCATAAAACCTAACTTGTTCTTTCTTTTTCTAAGATTTTTGTCTCAAGTTAAGGTCTTTTATGAATATAATTTGTTGATAAATTGATCTTTATTGTGGAAACTTTTGATCACACCTACAAAAGTAGAACTTGATTAAATCTCACAATTCTTAAATTATTTGAAACCAATACTATTATAATTGAACTCATTTGATTATGAATAAATTGATTAGGTAATATTGTGTTCATGTTTTAATTGATTTTTATGTGAAAATCTGGGTGAATTTTAGGTTTGGATTCACCAACCCAACCTATGACTCATGAGTTTTAATCACAAATTATGGGTTGGACTCATGGGAATCGAATATGAAGACTTAAATCTTAGAGGCTTTGTCTGATTCCCACAAGGGCTAGTAATGATTCATAAATTAAACCGCATATCTTGGGTTAAATTCATAGGTTGCTTTCTCAACCCATGAGTTCAGGTCATGAATTGTGAGTTCAATCCATGAATCATGTCCTAGATTTTTTTGTTGGACCTACAAGTTGCAAATTATATTTTTTATTCTAGTATGATTTACAAGTTGATGATTCTCTGTACCAATACCATGGAACAACAAATGGATTTAAAAAAAGCATACTATCCAGATTGAGAGGCTAATATCCCTAGTGGAGTAGGCATGAAGGAGTACAACTTTTATATTATGCCC
Source organism: Capsicum annuum (assembly GCF_002878395.1). Classification (NCBI taxonomy): domain Eukaryota; kingdom Viridiplantae; phylum Streptophyta; class Magnoliopsida; order Solanales; family Solanaceae; genus Capsicum; species Capsicum annuum. The sequence continues at coordinate 39,344,868 of NC_061115.1, forward strand.
TGAGTTCAACACCAGATCCAGCACTAGAGTTGGTGAGATTTAGCATCTAATGTAATGACACTCCAGATAATATTTTGTATATTTTCTCAGTTTTGTTATTTAGATCTTCCCTTTAGCTTCCCTAGGTCATTTATTCCTTACTGGAACTCTAGTCTGATTGTCGGGTAGTTCATTTAGTTCTTAGAGACAATTTCATATTTTAAAGCCTTCGTTGGTACAAATTGGCTTTCGGGTGAAATCCTTAGTTAAATGACCTCGTATACCAATTTGAACTATTCTAACACTCTAGAACATAAATTTTTGGCCAAGAGGACCCTTGGTGTTTTTCTTTGGGTTCCCTAACTCATTTTGGGCTATTGGTTGAAAGTCAAGAAAAAATAGATAGTGGGTGTGGGACCCACTTTTTATCAAAACAACCTCAGATTGAAATTTTGGCTGAACTATTGGATTCAAAACATCAAATTTCATAAAGTAGCATTGTATGTTTGCATATATGAGATTCTAGATAAATCTCGAGGGGATTAGAGGAGACTTAAAATTTCTACAATTTACAGGTAGTGTTGGTGCACCGCTTATGTGATGCTTTTGTTTACTTAAGTGATCTAACAAACCCCAGCAATAATTGCTTACGAGACAAAGTATGTCACTTAAGTGAATGGCTTGATAGTGGGCAAAGTATTGAGTATGCAATACCATTTTCATGTATGCGACACTTAAATAGGAAACTAGATGTCGTATAAGCAATCGATTAATTTCTTAAGTGAAAGGTGTACAAATGAACAAGCATCACGTTAGTGACCCAAAGTTTTGTAAAGCAATGCACGTGCACCTAGGAAAGGTATAAATATTCCACATAGCCTATTTTTCTCAATTTTCCATCTATTCCTAATATATTGGAACCTTAAAAAGTGAGAAAATTTTGGTAAAAATTTTTTTGGGTGTTCTTGGATCTTAGATGAAGTTTATTTTCTTGATTTTCTATCAAATTGGATGTAGGATTCCATTATTTTAACTCTTAATTTTCCCATACTTTTACTAAATCCTTAAAATTTTTGGTGACTAAATTTTAGCACTATTTGAGCTCGAATTCGCCCTTTTAAGAGGGTAAATGTTCCTTCAGCATAGAGGGACGTTGTGTTGTATATGATTGTGTGATTTTGGGAAGGGCCGCACATGGTATTATATATGATATTTGGACCTGAAGTACAATAGTGCAATATGTGTATCATTTTTCTAATCTTGATAACTAGATTGTGTTTTCTATAGCGTGGCACCTTATGAAAGCTTCTTAGAAGGTAAAATTGATGTCAAGATTGGCTAGGTTTACCCTTTTCATATATTGAGCTATCTTGTAGTATTGATTATGATATGGTGCAAGATTAGGGATGGGATTTAGGTGTTTATGGTGTTATCATCAATATTTAGGTTAGTCATATCATTTAGGTTATCTTAAATCATAATTTAGGCATAATTGATCAAATTGCTTATATTTTTCATAGAATCTCTATTTTAGGGATACTTAAGAAATTTTTAACATCTAAATATGTATTTAGATACCTTAACCTAATTTAAGGTAGAGTTTGTGTTATAATAGATTCAGGATTATAAATGGGCCCAACCGACCCTCCTAGACAAAGAACAAAGTATGTTTTTACAGAAATTTATAAGCTTGTTTAGCATTTTGAAGAATCAAGAGATTGAGTAGATTAGATACTTAATGGCTTGATTTCGGTTGCTGATGTTATCTATGGTCAAATCTGGCAACTGATTATGACATTAATGATATGAGCACTAGTTCAAGTTTGACAACTGATTAGGATATTGATGTTATGAGCACCGGTTTAACTACGATAAATGATTATGATATAGATGATATGAGCATCGGTTAAAGTCCGACAGTTGAGAGTTGGTTATGATATGATATGGTAGAGTTGGATTTTTTGTCATGGTAGGATAGTTTGTAGATTATGGTTACCTAATTATGGGGGCTTGGGTTGTGTTATTTACCTTTTCTCCCTTATTGAAGTATGGAGGCCAATTTAGTAGATATAATCATGTGATCTTTATGATATTGTCTCAAATTTATTAATTTATTTACACAATAGTGATGAATTTTATTTTCAGGTTTGCCGTTTTACCGTGCCCTATCTTATTTTATCTTGCATTTTATCATATCCATATTATGATTTAGCTTAGTCGGCCAATGATTCCTATGGAGTAACTCTAGTATTGGTACTCACATTATACTTCTTTACCTTTTTGGTCTAGATCTGAGTACTAGTTGTTGTAGTTGATTCGATGTACGTGATGTGACTGGGTGAGCTATTGGAGTCAAAGTTACCCCTTTTTCTTTCTATTTATCTATGTCTAGTCTTTTGTTTCTGAGACAACTTCTATAGAATATTTTACAACTTTTAGTATATTTATAGTTGCACTTGTATCGACACTACTAGGTCATGGGATGGTTGTCTGTATTTTATCTACCTTGGATTATATCTATTGCCTTTTCCTTATTATAAGTATTAAATTTTTTATTTTCGGTCTTTCAGGCCATTTCTCACATAATTAGCCCATTACTGATAACTTTGTGGAATAGTTTGACTTGCCTACTAGTGGGATAATTTAGGTGTCATCATGACTTGTAAATCAGGTCTTGACAAATTCATATCAGAGCCTAGGTTCTGCAATATTATTGGTACAATAGCAAATATCTAGTAGAGTCTTGTGGATAAAAATTTCAACATTCTTTTGTTATCTTTGGGAGGCAATAGGACATTCTTAAGAGTTACTAACTTTTATCCATCTTATGCTATGAGTATGAGTTGGTTTTTAAAGTGTTCTATTATTTTACTATTTGCAGATAACTAGGATGCATGCTACTGCTACACGAGTTGAGAGTCTTGAGACTGAGCCTAAGGATTCTATTACTCTTCATGGATCACCTAAAGGTCATGGAAAACCTCTAGACATGTCCCCAACTAGGTTCCAAGATAAGGGGTCTTTCCTAGAGCCTATTCCTGCTCCTGATTTAGCAATTCATTTTCCACAGCCAGCGGTGAGCCATGGACCAGCCCGGGCTCTACCTAGATTTATTTCTTCTTTAGTTCTTAGGGATGCTTTGGTTTAACTTTTAGGGTTGGTTGGTGGTGCACCATCTGATGGTGTGCAATATACATATCAGAGTGGTGCTGAGGCAAAGGCGCAGGTTCTAGCTGCGTCTCCCAAGGTTGAGATCCCTATTACACTAGAAGTTGTTCAATTATTAGTTGCTCAGCCAATTATTTCCTAGCCATCGATGTCTTTTAGGGAGCAATAGATGTTAGGTAGGTTCTTGAGATAGACTCTACCACGATTTTTTAGTAAACCGAACAAGAATGCTTATGAGTTTCTTATTGCTTATGAGGATAGGCTTCATAATTAGGGCCTATTTGAGAGTTGTGGTATGGATTACACTACTTTTCCATTAGACATAGTGGAGAGGTTAGACCTCTACAACTAAACATTTCTAGAGAGGTTAACTAGATTTTTAGCCAGCTAAATTTTCTTATTTAACATAGACTCAGTTATATAAGATCTTTTTGGGGAAGTATACGCCTCGCAGACATAGAGATTATTTGAGGGATCAATTCTCGAGGTTGCAGTATTACTCCATGACTATTATGGAGTATGAGGCTTATTTTTATGAGTTTGATAGGCATGCTACTTCTCTTTTGACTATTATTTATGAGAGGGTTTGTTGTTAATTTGTTGTTTGAGACATCCTCTTTGCATGTCTACACATATTTTTGTTATTATGGGTAGGTCTTTTGTTAAGGAATCATACCACACTTAAGTTATCGAGGGATGTATCATGAGGACCAACAGGCATCAATAAGAACCCATGATATAGGGTAGCTTTAGTGGTATCCATAATGGCTCTTGATTTAGAGGCAGTGATTCTTAGGGTAGGCACCCGTTGTGTCAGCCATATCATCCTCAGGCTCAGTATGGTAGGCCCATTTAGGCTGCACTCTAGATTACAGACTGAGGTAAGCCTAGTGTCAATGATCATCCTAGCCATGGTAGTATTTTGTATTCAAGGATTTTGTTTTTTTGTTATTATAGTTGTGGTGGTTATTACGGGTCACCCAGATCTTCTTGCTTTGGTGAAGTTCATGGGACATGTCATGCTTGTGGATTTTTTGGTCATTTTGTATGAGAGTGCCCCAGTCTTGCAGAAATGGTGTCTTTAGAATTGTGTGTTCCACCTATTAGGATAATTCATCCCTAAGATCGAGGTCGTATACATAGTTGTAGGAGTGGAACTAAGGGCCTCTTAGAGGCTCTTAGGTAGGAAGGATAAGAGATCAATCAGGAGCCCAACCTATTGGAAGGAGCGGTCAGTTGTATGCAATACCTGTGGGAACCAATGTTGAGTCTTCAGATGTTGTTATTATAGGTATAATCTTGGTGTTCCATTAGTCGACCTTTACTTTATTTTATACGAGATCCACTTTTCTTTAAAGTTTGCTTATTTTCCCCCATAGTTAGAGTTATCTTGGGATTTATTATTTGTGTCATTAGTGTATCTAATCCCGTGGGTCATTATTTAGTAGTGAATACATTTTTCAAATCATGTGTTATGAATGTTAGAGATGTTCATACTCATGTTGATCTTATTATATTAAATATGGTGAATTTTGATGTGATTTTGGGCATAGACTGGTTATGCCCCGATCATACGGTCATGGACTATTTCACCAAGACCATTACCTTACCCATCTGGTATAGCCCTAGTCAAATGGCTGGGAGCGGTTAGCCGTAAGACGATGGGGATTATTTCTTAGTTTTGTGGTAGGAGGCTTATGTTAAAGGGTTGCGAGTTTTATCTATCTTATATCTGTGATGTTAATGTAGAGAGCCCTTTGCTTGACTCTATTCCTATATTTCATGAGTTTCATGAATGTTTTCCCTATGATCTACCTGGTATTCCTCCAGTACGTTATATTTAAATAGTTATTGATCTTGAGCTTAGCGCTCAATCTATTTCTATGGCACCATACCATATTGCTCATGCTGGGCTTAAGGAGCTGAATTCTTAACTTCAGGATCTTCTTAATAAGGATTTTATTAGACCAGGTGTGTTTCTTTAGGGTGATCCTATATTGTTTGTGAATAAAAAGAATAGCTTCGTGTGTGTGTGTATTGATTATAAGTAGCTTAATAAGATAAAACTGAAGAACCAATATTCTATTCTACGTATTGATGATTTGTTTGACCATCGTAAAGGTGTACCAGTGTTTTCTTTGATTCATTTGAGGTATGTTACCATCAGTTGTGGAATCGAGTTGAGTATATCCCAAAGAAAGCTTTTAGGACCTGTTATGGTCATTATAAGTTCCTAGTGATGTCTTTTAGGTTGACTAATGCTTCGGTCATGATTACATATTTGATGAACTAAGTGTTCAGATCTTATTTAGATTCTTTAGTAATTGTGTTCATCGAATACATCTCTGCATATTCGAGAAGAAGGGAGGAGCATGCACAACATTTAAGAATTATGCTCAAGACTTTGTGAGATCATCTTGCCAAGTTCTCGAATTGTCGGTTTTGTCTTGAGTCGGTAACATTCCTTGGGCATGTGGTTTCTAAGGATGGGATTTTGATAGACCTAGTGAATACTGAGGCCATTTGTGATTGGGACAGGCCTACATCTCTGCTAGAGGTTCATAGCTTCATTTGGTTGGATGGTTACTATAGGCATTTCATGGAGAGTTTTGTTCATATTGTTGCACCTATAACAAGATTTACTCAAAAGAAGGTTTATTTAAAATGGTTAAAGGAGTGTGAGTTGAGCTTTGGAAAGATGAAGGAGTTTCTTACTTTGGATTATATTTTTCCTCTTCCCATAGAAAGTATGGGATTCATATATATTTTGATATTTTTGGGGTTGGTCTAGGTTGTGGATTTATGTAACAAGGTCCTATTATTGATTATGCTTTGAGGCAACTAAAGGTTCTCGAGAAAAACTATCCCACTCATGATTTGGCATTTGTGGTAGTAGTTTTCATGCTTAAGATTCTGAGGCATTATTTTTATGGCATGCATTGTGAGGTCATGAAAGATCATCATATTATTCAACATCTTTTGACCTAAAAAGAGCTTAATTCTAGGTAGCATTGACGGATGAAGTTGCATAAAGATTATGATACCTCTATCTTGTATCAATCGAGCAAGGAGAATGTAGTAGCGAAAGGCTTGAGTAAAAAGTTGGTGAGTGTGGGTAGCTTGTCTTCTATTTCAGTTTCCCAGAGGTTATTTCCATGGAACATTCAGTTCTTAGTAAAATTGATGGTGCAACTCAATATTTTTGACCCTAGAAGGATTCATGCTAGTATTGAGTTGAGGTCGTCACTCTTTTGGCAGATTCAGAGTCATCAATTTGAGGATAAGAGACATCACATCATTCGTGATTAGGTATTGGGTGGTGAGTCCAAGAAGGTTACCATAGATTCAGAGGGTTTTTAAAATTTGATAGCTACATTTATGTTTTGACGGAGGCTCACTGCTTAAGATATTCTATTCATCTAGGTACAACCATGATGCATAGATACTTGAGACAACCTTATTGGTAGATTGGAATGATAACAGGTATGACAGACTTTATAGATCGTTACCTATATTGTCAGCAGGTGAAGGCCGCATCAAGGACCTGATGGATTTATTCAAAGGTTGGCCATTCTAGAGTAGAAGTAGAAGTAGATTTCCATGGACTTTGCTAGTGGTTTGCCTCGTACCTCTTATGGTTCTGAGGTATTTAGGTCATTGTAGATCAGTTTATCAAGTAGGAATATTTCATTCCTATTCAGATGTCCTTCCGTGCCTAGAGGTTGGCCTGTATATATGTTTGTGAGATAGTCCATTTATGTGGTATGACTACATCTATCATTTAAGATCGGGTTTAATGTTCACTTCTAACTTTTTGAGAGATTTTCAGTAGGAGTTAGGTACATAGGTGTATCTTAGTACAACCTTTCACCCACAGACTGATAGGTAGTTAGAGTAGACTATTTAAATTTTCAAGGATATGCTGTAATCTTGTTTTATGGATTTTAGTGGTTAGTGGGAGCTATACTTATTGCTTGCAGAGTTCTCATATAATAATAGCTACAATTTTAGTATTGATATGGTGCCTTTTTAGGCTTTATATGATAGGAGATATAGCTCTCCAATTTGTTTGTTTGAGACCTCTGAGGTTTGACCCTATAATACTGACTTACTTAAGGAGTAATTGGATAGTTTCAGGGTGATTTAGCATAGGTTTAGGGAAGCTCAACGTTTCCAGAAGGCAAATACAGATCATAGGATTCGTGCCTAATCTTTGGAGTTGATCACCAAATGTTCCTCTAAGTATCATATATGAAGGGTGTTATGTGGTTAGGGAGGAAGGTCAAGATCAACCCCAAACATTTTGGACATTTTGAGATTCTTTGTACAATGGGTGATGTTGATTATGATTTAGCCTTACCCCAAGAATTTGTTATTGTTCTTCCGATTCTCCATGTTTCCATGTTGCAGCATTACATTCTTGAGCTCATTTTTGTGAGTGATATCCGAAAGTTTTGCACTTGGGATATTACTGCAGTTAATAATAGTGGAGGCACTGCCGAGTAAAGGATTCTACTTGGTAGATCAAGATCTAGATATGTACCCAGTATTCTCACCTATTAAAGTCTTTAGGTACTTCATAATCCCTTACTTTTGCAGATAAAAGTTCTTTAAGTAGTGGATATTGTAATGACCCTCTAGGACATTTTTTGTATTTCTGCAAATTTTCACTGATTCGAGGTTCCTTATCGCTGCCCCATGTTATTTATGACTTGTTGGAAGTGATAGTTTGGTTACTGACAATTCATTTAGTTTTTAGGGCCAATTTCTTATTTTGGAGCCTTTGCTGATTCAAATTGGCTATCGGGCAAAAATATTAGTCAATTGGCCTCATTTAACAATTTTGACTGTTCCAACTGCTCCAAAACATTGATTTTAGGCTAGAAGTACCCTTGGTTTGTCTCTCGAGTCTCCCAAACTCGTTTTGAGCTATTAGCCAGAATTTAAAAAAAAATTGCAAGTGGCATGAGACCCACTTATCATCGAAATAACCTCGGATGGAAATTTGACTATACCATTGATTTGGAACGTCAAATTTTATAAGGTATCATACTCTATTTGTGTATACAGGATTTAGGATGAATCTCGAGGGGTTGAAGGAGACTTAGAAATTCTCTAAGCCTCAACTTGTTCTGGTGCATCAGTTAAGCGATGCCTTTGATCGTTTAAATGATTTGGCAGACCCAATAAAGGATTACTTAAGAGACAAAGTGGGTTGGTTAATAGAATGTCTTTATAGAGGGTAAAGTATTATGTTTGTGATACCATTGGCCCGTATATGACACTTGTGCAGGTAGCTAGATGTCACATATGTAATTGGTAGTTGCATAGGTAATAGGCATGCCAAAGCACACTTAGCCGATTTTTCTCTATTCTTCAAGTATTTCCAAGATGTTGGAACCCAAAAATGTGAGAAAACTTAGGGGATTTGTGGCTGATCTTGGAGCTTGGATAAAGTTTATTTAAGCTGTTTTCCATCTAATTAGAGGTACGAATCCCTTATTTTCATGGCTGATTTTCCTAAACTTTTGCTAAATCACTAAAATCTTGGTGACTCAATTTTTGTTCCATTAGAGCTCAGTATTTATCAAATTTTTAGGGTAAAATTCTTTAAGTATCGAGGGATGTTGTGTTGGATTCAATTGTGCAATTTTGAATGGGACCTACATGGTATTTTATGTGATTTTTTGAACCAAAGCACAATAAAGCAATATAGATATCAACGCTCTCGTCTTGATGAGTATATTGTGATTTTGATAGCGTGGCACTTTGCGGAAGCTTCTCGGAAGGAAAAATCGATGGTTTAGCAAATTCTGTGGATTGTTCTTCGAAGTCTAGTAAACTAGGTTTGATTATGATATTATGCAAGATATGGGATAGGATTTAGGTACTGGTGGTATTAACATCAATATTTGGGTTAGTCGGATTGTTTAGTCTATCTTGAAACAATAATTTAGGTGTAATTGACCAAGTTGTTCATGTTTTTATATAGAAATTCTATCTTTGGGATAATTAAGGCCTGTTCAACATCTAAAAGTGGATATAGATACGTTAGCCAAGTCTAGGGTAAAATTTGCCTTATAATGGTATGGGGATTTGAAGTTGGCTAATTTGACCCGCCTTACGCTAAGACCTAAGCTAGTTTTTGTAGACCATTATATTCTTGTTATGCATTTCAAAGAATCTATTATGAAATTGAGGATATTAGATACTTAATCATTTAATTTTATGAGTTGATATTATTTATGGTCAAGTCAAACAATTTATTATAATATTGATGATATGAGCACTAGTTCATCTGACAACTGATTATGATATTGATGATATGAGCATTAATTTAAAAATGACAATTTATTATTATATTGATCATATGACCACTTATACAACTATTGATGCTATGAACACCGATTTAAGTCCTGCAACTGGGAGTTGGTTATGATGTGACATGGTATAGTTAGATGGAAGGATAGTTGGTAATTATGGTACCCAGTTATTTAAAATCCTTATATTGTACCCTATAGGCTTTTCGGGACTAGCATTGGGTTATTTACTTTTCTGCACTTATTGGATTTTAGGGTCATTCTTATAGAAATAATCGTGTGATCTTTACGTTATTATCTTGAATTTATTTATTCATTATGCACAGTGGTGTTGAAGTTTATTTCTAGGTTTACCCTATTACCTTGACTTAGCTTATTTTATCTTTCATTGTATAAAATACATATCATGATTTATCTCAATTAGCCAATGATTCCTACTGAGTAGCTATGGTTTTGGTACTCATACTACACATATGTACCTTTTTGGTCCAAATATGAGTACTAGTTGTAACCACGAATTCGACTCTTATGTTGTAATAAGATTTTTGAGATTGGGTGGGCACTTTGAGTTCGAGTTACCCTTTTACTTTTATTTAACTATGTCAAGTCTTTTGTTTTTTAGACAACTTATATTGACTATTTCAGAACCTATAGTATCTTTGTCGTTTCTCTTACACCGACACTACTAGGTCTAGGGATAGTTGTCTGTATTTAATCCACCTTTGATTATATCTATTGCGTTGTCGTTATTATAGGTATTAAATTGTTAATTTTTAGCCCTTTAGGCTATTTCCTAACATATTATCCCAATGCTCTTATCTTCAGCCTACGATTTGTCTTACCTACTGGCGGGATTATGTAGCTACCATCATAACATATAAATAAGCTCATGATAGCTAGGGTTTAAACTCATCTCGGGTCTCAACTGGCGCCACCATCAGCAACTATATCTAGGACACAAGTCTTACTAGCTCTTGTTTCTTGGTTTATACCTCAAATAATGACTTTAGGAATGTCACCACCACACTTTCATATCCCTCACCATTCTTATAATGAAGAGGACAAGCCTAGTTCCAGTACTGATGAGGATGAATCAGCCATCCCCCAGTCTAAGTAGGGGGAGGAGTCTACATCAAGTACTCGAGATAGAGAGACAAATGTTCAACAATCTGATTATAGTGAAGAGACATTATAGGGTATTGAGGATAACTTTATTTCAACTCTAGTATCCCAGGAGTCATTACGTAGGTCCTCTATACAAATATCTTAGGCCATTCTGAGGTGGTGTGTTAAGTACATACAGAGCATATATGATAGTTATATGGTGATTACTGATCATAGCAAGCCTTCATGGAGTATAGTTTAGGAGGCCTACATTTTTCTTTCTATATTGGTAGTGATTCAAAACCTGAAAGCCACATTTGATAGATTTAGGCTTGGTTGGATGGGTGAGCCTTCGTAATCTTACAACCCCAAGGTGGTCTAAATGTTTTAAGCTTCCTAGCTGTTTTTATATATTGATCTCACCAGTATGGAAGCAAGATTAGGACCAACCTCCGATGGCCCATACATTAGTAAGGGCTGTTCAAGTTGATTTATCTAAGCAGACTATCTGTAGATTCCTATTTGGGTCATAGTTTAAAGGGTCAACCACTCCAACTGAGCTTGACTACAAGTAAGGATAGTAAGGGGTAAGAGGATGATTAGAGATCCTTCATAGAGAGAGTAGAGAAGAGAGTTAGCGAGATGGGTAGCTCAGTAGATTATTGAGCTTTGTGTTGACACCCCTTGGGATAAGGGGAATGGAGATATAAAAATATCTTATTTTTGCATTTTATGGCAAAGTTGAAGTGGTCCATCGTGATGAATATGTTGATTCCCATGTCTATGGAGAATGTACTTACATAAGACTGGGCTAGATCAATTTCTAACTACATAGCTAGTTATGACATAGACATCACTAGGTGGATCCGAGAAGAGATTCATAAGAGGGCTTTTTATGAGAACACTAGTATTCCTTACCCCTATCAATATAGAGACATTGTGATATAGCAAAAGTACCTATATTACTTGATATTTATAATCGGGTTGAGGCTACCCGTAACGGTTGATATAGGGTTAACTCATGATAACCCAACCTAGTTGCACTAAATAAGGAATAACCTTCTTCCTCTTTGGGATTGACCTTTCTTAAGTGGTACGTAGAGTCGATTAATAGGTTGGTAGACCAACACTTTGTGGCAATATTGAGACAAGTAGCCAGTACGTAGAGACTTCAGCTACTGCGGGCAGTGAGGGGGCTACATGCACTTCAACTCTAGCTTTGTCTTCCATAGTGCCCCCTAGCCTACCTATTTTTGGTATGGTGATAGTGTCATGAGAGATTTTAGAGCAATTGGTGAGAAGGAACTAGGACCTGGTAGAGCTTCAAATATAAAAAGACGCCCAGTTGGCCAAGTTATTTGGTCAGATCTAGCCGTGGGTTCCTATTACATTGAAGGAATCATAGGTGCAAGTAGAGTTGAGAATGATGGACAATATAGAAGGGTTTACTAAAAATTTTCATGGATTGATCAACAGTTTCAAGATCCATATGGAAGAGCAACTCTATGAGCCTAATGTTCCTGACTTAGCAAGCCAACGTAAGGAGGTAGCCATATTAAGATTAGAGGTTTGTACTTTAGAAGAGATTTATCCTCTTATCCTCCTTATGTTATACCTTTTCTATTCAATTTCTTCCTATACCACCACTATTAATATTTAATTTATTTGTTGATGAGGATGAGCCCCAGACTATTGGGTTAAGGAAAGGATGAGGGCATGCTCGAGTAGATTGATAAATCAAAGGGGTTTGCATGGGACTTAAAGAAGGAATCTAGGGAGTTTGAGCTTCAACAAGAGATTTATAAGTATGAGAGAGCCCAATAGGAGTTGGGTGCCTCCTTTAGTAGAGCACTGCCACCAACTCTTGATGATATGCCCGACATGCCTCCTGATGCCTCAACTAGGGGCAAGGCAACATCCAATGCCCAGATTTTCTCAGGTATGTCCCTATTCCCATGTATTATTTCTTTTTATAGTGTGCACTAGGGGAAATGCATCAACTTTTAGTTAGGGGTAAGGGTGTACCAATCACTCAAGATTTTTGTTGTTGTGTCTCTTTTCCCCCAAATGTCCTATCGTAGAAGAGTCAACATATTTATGTTATTATGTTGTGTTCATGGTATGTTTCATGTGTGTTATTTTTTTACTAGGAGAAAAATAATGAAACTTAATTGATATTGCATGGTTTCAAGGAACTTTTGATGCTTAAATTTGGAATATATGCAAGTACTTAGATTTATTTTGATTGATATGATGTGTTTTTATGTCTACTGTACAGGGAACTAGGTTTTGGGATCTAAACCTAAGAAAAATAAGTTGAAAAATAAAATTTGGGCTACCTACATTGTCACCTACTTGGCATTGGTGCCAGCTACCTTTTGTAGGTAGGGTGGCGTAAGTGTCAGAAAACTCAGGTTCAAAGTAGATGCAGAAATTAAGAGTTTCTTTCACTTATTATGAACTATCTATGGTGAGTAGGTGCCACCTACAGTGATGTAGGTACAAATCTAGGTGTTAGATAAAAAAATAAAAAAGAAACTAATGTTGAAAAAATATTCTGCAAAAATAAAAAAGAAACTAATGTTGAAAAAATATTCTGCTACCTACAATGGGTCACTTACCTGAAGTACGTGTGACCTATGATGGTCACTTACCTAAGGTAAGCGACAGCCGTCACGAAGTTTCGCGTTTCATTTTTTTTAGATTTTTAAGTTTTTTTATATAATCCATAAGTACTCTTTTGAGGTTTTTTAGTTACTTTATGGGCTTATATTCCTTTTGATGCACTCATACTATTAATAAACATATTTTGATTCCAAGATTTACTTCGGATCTTTGGGATTCTTGTGTTCTTGGATTTTTGTTGATTAATTGATTTGACACTTTGGGTTTTATTCATCTATTATTATGAGATTGATTCTATGCATTCTTTATGGTATTCTATTGATTGATTCGCAACTATGAGCCACTAAGTCCTTGTAATGACCTTAAAAGTCATTTTCTATATTTCCTCTTATCTTTGTTATTAGAGCTTTTCCATAGCTGTCCCAAGTAATTTATGACTTTTTGGGAATGACAATTTGGTTCCACGTAGTTCATTTGGTTTTTAGAGCCAATTCTCTGTTTTGAAGTCTTCCCTAGTTCAAATTGTCGTCCAAGCAAAAACATTAGTCAAACAATCTCATATGCAAATTGTAACTATTCTGACAGCTCCAAAATGTCGATTTTAGATTGGGTGGACTCTCGGTTTTAGTCTTGTGGCACCCGGTCATATTTTGACCTATTGGCCAAAAAGTTAAGAAACTAAAATATGGGTGTGGGACCCATTTTTCATTGAAATAACCTCGAATGGGAATTTAGACTACCCCATTGAGTCTATGACATATAATTTGATTAGGTATAATAGTCTATTTTTGTGTACGTGATTCTGGATTAATATCGAAGACTTGGCAGAGACTTGGAAAATTCCTAAGTTGTAGGTTCAATTTGTGTACTCACTGATAGAAATTCTAGGGGTCGCAATAGTGATACAATTAGTAACACAAGGTGTCATGATTACAGTACTATGTCGCGATAGCGACTCCCTTGTCAAACTTGCAGATATTGTGATTGCAACATTCTGGTCGCGATTGCGACAGCGATACCCAAATACCTAGGAAGGGTATAAATATTCCCTTTTTAGCCTATTTTTTCCCATTGCTTATCCATTCTCAAGAGACTAAATCCTGAATGGGTGGATTATCTTAGATTGGAGATTGTGGGACATTTGGGCAGCTTGGATAACAATTATTATGTTATTTTCCTTCAAATTTGAGGTAAGATTCCTTGTCATTCATGATAGATTTTCTCATTTCTTGATTAAAATCTCTCAAACTTGGTGACTTGACTTTAACACTAATGTAGCTCATTCTTTACCCATTTTGAGGTTAGTTACTTCTTGAGCATGAGGGAGTGTTGGGTTGGCTTTTGAAATGTGATTTTCATAAATGGGACCCACATGGGATTTTTCGTTATTTTTGGACCTGAATCACAATGGTTCAATATGGATATCATTATTTTTGTTTTAATGAGAATAATCTGATTTTGATAGCATGGCATCTTTAAGAAGCTTCTCGGGAGGAAAAGTCAATAAGAAGCTTAGGCATCTAGGTAGGGTAGGTTTTCTATCTTCTTAGATTGAGCTATGTCATAGTAAATTTATGATATTATGTTAGATTTGGTATGGGTTTTAGGTTTTGGTGATTTGATTGACAACACTTTAGTTAGATGGACCATTTAGGCTATTTGAAAACCCTAATTTAAGCATAAATGACTTAGTTGAACATGCTCTAGGTAACATTTCTGTCTTAGGGTTGATTATGTCTTAGCTAAGGTATAAAAGTGGGTTTAGATACCTGAGCCTAGTTTGGGGTATAAATTGCCTTACATTGAAATTTGGGGATATAGAGGTAGGCCTTTTTCCCACCTTAGGACAAGATTTGTGTTAGCTATTGGAAACCTTTTATACTTCTTTTGTACGCCTTGAAAATGCTTATTTAGGTAACATTGAGAAACTTTGGAATTTTATTTTTATGATGGGTTGGCTTGAGAGTTGATGCATATTGATTATGCTAGTTGCTAGTGATTACATCATTTATTGTGCTAGCAATTATTTCATTGATTATACTAGAAATTATGTTATTTATTAAGCTAGAGATTATTTTATTTATTATACTAATGATGATGATACTGATGATATATATATACTGGTTTGAGTTCGGATAATGATTATGATATTAATGATATATATCTCAATTCTAGTACGGATAATGATTAGGATATCGATGATACATTTATTTATTTGAGTTCGGGTATTACTTATGATATTAATTATATGATACTGGTTCAAATCTGACAATAAAGTGTGATATTGAGATATAGGTATTGGTTAAAGTCTGGAAATAGGAAGTAGTTTATGGTATGATATGTCATGGATGTTTTCTAGTTGTATCATGGAATTTGGTAAATGAAGGTGGTTCGGTTTATGCTTTACTTGATTGTACCCTCTAGTTTTATGGGGGGCTACATTTAGATATTTACTTTTCCACACTTATTGGCTTATAGGGGCCAATTTTTTAGTTATAGTTCCATGTGTTTAATCCTTAATGCTATGCTATTATTCTGGTTATTTACCTATTTATGCAAAACAATGTTGGAGCTGATTCAGGTTTGCCTCAACCTTGACTTAGTTATGTTATCTTGCTCTTTATCATATTTATAAAATGATTTAACAAAGTCAACCGATGATGCCTACTAAGTACCCATGGTTTTGGTACTCACACTACACTTTTATACCTTTTTATGTAGATTTGAGTACTAGTTGCCTCCATTAATTCGTCAATTGAGTTGTGTTGATTTCGGAGAGAGGGTGAGCTCTTACAGTCATAGTTGTCCATTTTCTTCTATCTATCTATGTCTAGTCTTTAGTTTTGAGACAGGATTGTAATGACTATTTTAGAACTTTAGTAGTATTTATAGTATCTCTTGTACTGGCTCTACCAGGTCGTGGGATTGTTTTCTGTGTTATGGCTACCATTTAGATTATTGATATCATTTTTCTTCTTTATAAGTTGTAATTGTTTATTTTTTGCCTCTTTTTGGGCATTTTCAACTAAGTTAATCCATTGCATTTAGCTCTGAGTCACGGTTCGGCATAGATACTGGCAGAATTAAGTAGGTTCCATCATGACTCATAAATTGGGTTGTGACATTTCCTTAGATAGGGTTGTGGGTACCCTAATGAAATAATAAAGTTGGGGAAGTGTGAGGTCTATCTAGATCATTGTTGCTGTATTTATTGTTATTTTCTTTGCTTTGAATGACTTCTTATTAATTTTCTAGAGAGGTAGATATTGAGAAAAGAAGATCACAGTAGTGATTTAAGGCTATCAACCCTTATCTAATTACCTTGAGACCGAAAGGGGATAATTAATTTGGAATCAAAGACAAGGATTTGTAATGAGACACTCTAAGACTGAGAGGAGATGAGTGAGATTCACAAAGTGTGTTGAGAGATGGTTGGTGATACATAACTTGTCAGTTTCTACATGCATAGTAGTGATATAGTTGGATTGAGAACGATGAATTTATGGAGTAACAAGCAAAGGGGAACACAAGCTAAGTTTTCATTTCAGATTGTTTACAATCAAAAGCATTCAAGTCTTGTTACTTTTACTAATTATTGCTAATCCCCTTATTTACTTATATGTATTTCGTGGTGATTTTGATAAGTTTGAGAGAGATATCTGAAATATTTCATGTGGGTTTGACCCAAACCTAGTTTGGTTACTATATTATGACATTGACCACTTTATACTTCTTGGAGGTGTAGTTTTGGGTGACCTCAAAATTAGTGTAGTTAAATTTTTTTATTTTATGTATTTTTAAAATTATACCCTATCTAAAATTTTGTGAATTCTGTGTTGTGAGTATCTATTATTTTAATCATTGTCTAATCTTGTTATGGAATTAGTATTTGGGACTAAATAATAATAATTTAGCATTGTATGAACCGAAAAAGTAGTAGTTGATAATATAACCATGTGCCATGTCTGTATAAGGTGTTTACTTAGTTCACCTTGTATGTTTAATGCAAAACTTGCCCGGTTAGTCTCGCCTAGGTTGTAGGATTGCTAGTTGGGACAGGATCATATGCCGTGTTTCAATAAGTCCACTCTTTTTCTGAAAAGACCAATTAAATGAGAGTAAGTATCCCTTGATCCCTAATTTGAGAATAAAATTATCTATTTCATGTTTTAATTTTTTCACCTTCTCATTTTTATTCAAATGAACTTATTTTGGCCCTGGTCTCTCCTTAGACATTGTGTATGTAATGCCCTTCAACTCATTTTCCACATTTATACTTATTTTTACCATTAGATCTTTTCCATAGCTACCGAAGTCATTTTTGACTATCTGGAATTGATATCTCTTGTAACAGTTTGTTTCATTGTGTTTTCGAATAAATTCCCAGCTTAGAAACTTTCACTAGTTCCAAATGTCCACCAATCAAAAACTTCAATAATACAATCTCGGATGCAAATTCTAACTAATCCACCAGCTCTGGAATATCAATTTTAGGCTAGGTACACCTTTAGTTTAGGTCCAGATGCACCCGAGGACATTTGGACCTATTATTCAGAAAGTTGGAAAATAAGATGTTTGGGTGTGGTATCTACATTTTGTTGAAATGACCTTGGATGAAAATTTTGAATTTTTCAATGCATCTAAAACATGAAATTTGTAGTGGTTACATAGTTATTTACTAATATCGAATTCCGAATAAATCTCGAGGCATCGGTGGAAATATGGAAATTTTTTCAAGTTTTTGGTGCAGTGGCGATCGAAGAAGGATTATAATATTCATTCTATGGTGATCATGGAATGACCCATGGCGATCTCACATGGGCAATCACAGTCATTAGGTGGCAATGTTCAAACTTGCGTGCTAGAGTTAGGTATTTAAAGGCCCTTTAGGCAGCATTTTGTGCACTTTTCTCTCTTACATAAGATCTAGAAACCCTAGAATGGTGTGCTAAACTCAAATTGTATCTTGGGAGTGTCTTAAGAGCTTATTTAACATATATTTTCATGATTAACAATGTTTTTAGGTATGAATTAGTCCATTTCAATCTTGAATTTTTGAATTCTTTACAAAAACACAAAATTGCTTGAGGGCTTGATTTAGCCCCAAAAAATTTTGGTTTTCACCCATTCTTATGGGTTATGATTCTGTGATGGTTTATGAACTTTGGGTTGACCTCAAAAATGTGTTCTTCATAAGTGGGACCTACTTGGGGTTTTTGGTATTATTTTTAGACCTAAAGAACAATTGTGTAATATGAGTATCAATGTTCTCATTATAATGTGTAGATTACGTCTTTGATAGCTTGGCATCTTGAAAAATCTTTGTAGAAGGAAAAAAAGATGGTTTAGAGGTTCGTGAGGTTTCTTTGGATTTGAGGTAGGTTAGACTTTGAGCTATATCATAGTATAATTGTGATATCTTTTTAGATTTGGGATGGGCTTTAGGCATTGGATTGATAAATGGTAAGACTTGTCATTAGTTGTATCATTTAGGTTACTTGATCTTATAGATTGGAATTCGTGACTTGTAGGCTTAAACTTTGGGAAATTGGAGTTCATGTCTCAGGGTTAGTATGAGGATGCCTTAGTTACTCTCGTTTGATGTGAGTGACATTGTCACATAAGTTATGGGTAGTTGGCTCTAGGTTGCCTACATTAATGGAAATGCCTTAGTTACTATGGTTAAGTTAGGTGTAGTACTTAGGAAAGACCTTTACCTTAGGACTATTGATGGCTTGCTATACATCAAAGAGTTTACTTAGATACATTAGCCTAGTCCCGAGTAAAAATTTGAATTTAAATGTATTTGGGGATTTAGATAGGGGTTCATGACTTACCTTATATTTGAATTGATTTAGTTCTATTGAAGACCATAGAAGCTTGCTAAATGCACAGGAAATTCTTTACTGAAAGTATGTTGGCTAATCCTGGTAAATGTATTATGGTGATGACACTATAAATGATGCATATGGTTTGTTGACAAAAGTATTGTTCAGGCTACGAGTAGCAATGGATGATTCTATTAATTGAGCCCATGACTATGATATTATATAAACCATTGATTAGTCTATCGTTTCGGGCTTTGGCTATACTATTCTAATGATTTGTTTTTTTTTAGTAATTAAGCTAGTGATCACATTAAAAATCCCTATATCGCTAATATTGTGATTCATGATGTTAATGATTCTAGAAGACATGTTTATTGACTACATGGGAAGCTATATGACTAATTATTCTTGGAACTTGATGATAGTTGTAATACTCATGTTATATATTCTTACACCTACTCGTAAAACGACATTAATGGTGAATGATGAGTTATGGAGGTATACACTTCCTTGCTTCTCCTTTAAGTTCATCTACTTTATCCCTTATGGGGCTTGTTATTTACTTAGCTTAGTATGTTGATGATTCCTAGTGAGTACCTATTATTTTGGTACTCATACAACACTTTTTTACCTTTTTTGGTGCAGATTAGAGTACTAGCTATCATTGATGATTTCTCATTATGCGATTAATGATTTCAGATATAGGGTAAGCTCATTGTGTTTGAGTCACCCATTTCCCCTCTATCTTTTATATTCAGTCTTTAGTATTCGAGACAGATGTATGATGTGCTATGAATTTATAGCACTTTTGAGGCTTAAAACTATTAAAATATGCACTATGTTAGGTTGTTTTGTTAGATATAATGTGTTTTGGGTATGTTTTGTAGGAAATTAGGTTTTATGATGCTAAATTAAAGAAAAAACTAAAAAATGATGTTTTTTGATACTTGGTCATTTTTGGCATATGTGTCACTTACCGGGCATATGTGACTAAAGCAAGTACCAGAACTTATAGCGCAACGGCCTAGATGCAGGAATTTGAAGATCCTTTCATTTTCAAAGGCCACTTGCGATTTGTATGTAGAACCTACTATCCATATAAGGCTAAGATAAGTGAAAAAATCCAAGATCCAGAGGGTGCAAAACTTAAAAAATTTCTGGCACTTAGCTGGATCCACTTGAAGACCGTATGTAATAAATAGGGGTCATATGTTGCCCAAGTATGTGGCCACCGACTCCATTTTTCCTTTTTCATTTGGAATTTGACTTTTAGGGTTTCCTTATAAATTATAAATATCCTTTTTGTGTTTTTCAGTTTAAAAATTCACTTTGATATTATTTTACAATCTTTAACATATTGTATCTTTGGAATTCTTGTAATGGAGATTTTTGTTGATAATTCCTATTTTGACTTTGGGATTGATCATTGATTATTGTGCTATGACTTTGATTCTTTCAATCATGAAATCTATGGGTTGTTTCACAAGCATGATCGGCTACAACCCTTAGCTGGGGTTGTAGAAACCCTGGCAGATTGATGAAGTAGGTGATGTTCAAAGCAGATTTGAGTTAGTGCCCATGCATGTATTGTATGATATTTAGTTTAATAGTTGTCTTGATGGTTATTAATTTTTAGGATCCCGCCTAGATATTCCTATTCACTCTAACGAGGGATTAGGGACTAGGAAAAGATAATAGCAACAGTAATTTGTAGTTAATTTCCGAAATAAGCTTACTAGTATTATCTTCTTAAGACAATTAGCTTTCATCTAATATCTTGAGACACACTAGGTGATAGTTAACCGGGATCTGGGATAAGGTTTAGTAACGTGATATCTTGAGACTCAAAAGGTAAAGGGTGAAATCTATCAAAGATTCCACAAAACATAACATATCAAATTCTGCATGTAAGGTAGAGAGCATGATAAACTAACAAATTTGATATGCCATGGGGAACATAATACTAGTGTTTGCCTCCTATTGAATTCAACCAAATTCTGCATTCAGTTACTTACAGTCACTTGATACTACAAAAACACCTATTTACTTTTTCCACTTTTCTATTGATTTCAACAAAAGAGAGATATGATACCTATAGTCATTTTGGGGACAACCCAAACTTATTTGGGTTAATAAACTTAATTACGACCGCTTTATTCTCAAATTTGAGGTGTAGTTTTGGCATGGATCAAAATTTGGGTGTCATTTCTAGGGACTACGGTGTTGAGTAGATTTAAGTTTCTGAAGTTTGTGGGTTTTCATTTTTGTTCTTAGTTAGGTATACACCGGTGTAAGCCTAACACAAGGAGTTAAGGCCATCCCTTACTCCCGATTTATGCAGATCATGAGAGAATCTTACCTACACCAAGTAGGATGACTGAAGCAATCTGTAATAATGTTTTGGATGGGGTTTAAGACCCCTATAATGAAACTCCTTCTCATCCTTATTCCCCATAGAACTTTGCTAATGTACATACTGAATATTTATTTGTAGATGCCAAAAACCCGAGGAGAGAAGAGAAGGCATTGTAGCTAGCTCAGCAGGCGAAGCTAGCTTGGCAGAGAAAATTTAGACATTGCTGAGCATACCTAAGAAGAGATAGAAATAGATAAGGCAAAGCTCAGATATTTCCACCCTATCAGCATTTTCCTCCCTATGAGGATGAGGAAGATATGGGCTTTGTTAAGTTTGTAGTAATATGGGCCATTATTTCGCATGCCCTACCTCCGAATGTGAAGTTTGATATAACTGTGCTATGATCCAGTTTTTGATCATGAGTGGTGTGTTCACGGGCTTACCAACTGATGATGCAAACTTGCACCTTGCAAATTTCATAGGGATCTGAATTTTCTATACTATTTTGGGGGTAGATCAGGAAACTTTGAGGTTGAGGTTGTTCCCCTTCTTATTATATAGAGAAGCTTCACTATGGTTGGGGGAACTTCCTCAAGGTTAAATAACCACTTGGAATGAGTTACACAAACAAGTCTTAGATAGATTCTTTCTGCCAGCCTGAATGTTGAAATTGAAGTATGACGTTTATTACTTTAGGAATCTGCTTTCTGAGTCAATGTATGAAGCTTTGTTCTCATTAAGGAAGAAGATAAGTATGGTTCTCGATCATTGAATTCCAGGGACCAAATTTCAAGGAATATTCTATAGATCCCTGACGATCAATTCCTGAGAAATAGGAGATGCCTTTATTTGAGGTTCATTTATGAGTCTAAGCTGATGGTAGATTCTTTTATTCTAGACAAAATCTCAATCACAAACTGAGAAAAGCATACTCGAGATGATGAAAGTGGTGCTAGTGATTATGACATTGGGGTATCCAGTGAATATAGATAGCTTTATGATACTGTAGCACAGGAAGTAGAAAAAGAAGTAGAAAAGCTTAGATTGGAGATTGCATTGCCTACTGAGCTGTTTCCAACTATAATTCTTAAAAGGTGAACATTGTAGAAGCACAGGCTCAACTTCCAAAGATTATGAGTCAAACTTGGAGGAGGAATTCAAGTATATTGATCACGAGATGGAGGGTTTCAAAGCACAAGGTCAATGAAAATGAGGCCAACACTATTATGTTGATAGATACAAAAACCACAGTAGGGTGCAAGATGGTAATTGTAGCAGAAAGGAGGAATATAGAGAGAATAAATACTGGTACATTCCACCATGCAACTGGTATATAAAATTTAGATTGAAGGCAATGCTGACAAATATGGTCAATGGTTAACAAAATAAGGAGAACAACCTTTAGGAGATTAAGGCTGACATTAGAGGGTTAACCCAGAAGGCTGAATCATATGTGACTTCTATCAGGTAGTTGGACCACCATTTCGGGTAGATTTTGGAAACATTAAAGAAAATTTAAACTTGGAACATACACAGTCTAACAAGCCTTTAGTTCTAACAAGAGAGCCACTAGAAAGGACCCAGTTGACTCGAAGATAAACGAAATTCAAGTGACTAAAGTATTTTCACCAATAAAAAAGTGTCTGATAGCTGGGTCCTTAGACTATGAGGACTCCCCAAACATAGGTATGTAGGTGATGATGGCAGTAGTCAATAATTCTATGGGAAATGTGTATAGAAGCTACATTATACGACAATGAAGCACATAGCCATATATGTGGGTCAGTACCTTTGGAATGTATTGCATATGTAGGGGTGAATGTAAGTATAACAAGAACTGAATATATATATATATATATATAAAAGATTTCAATTAATGCATGCTAAGCGTAAATGAATCACCTTAAACTTGAGCAGAACTAAAGACTGCATGAACATAAAAAAACATGGATAATGAAACATATAATAAAGTTAGTGAGCCACAACACTTAGTTTCTAAAATCATTACTTTTTTTATTTCTTATTGGAGATTCTTCTAATCGATAAATACCATGTAAGCTACCATGGAGTCCAACGTCTTACCTACTTTGTGGAGAGTGGTGCTGCCCATGCCATCAAAATAAGACCTTATCTTATGTGATCACTATACTTCATCCATATTGGTAAAAATATTAACCTATGGTGGCTTGTAGTGTCATAGAATTTAGGATATGCTCTTCCTCATTCCTTTCACGGTGCTAAATACTACTTCGAGAATACATATATGCTCAACTTAAAAAATCTACCCTAGAATAGCCTGACGTTTTATTGAATGAAAACAAGTTATACTTCTCTTTACTTTAAATAATATTCAAGATGAACAACTGTGGATTTCATTTCATTTCATTAGATCAAAAGATGAAGCTTTTGTTTAACTAATGTTATGAACCTATCAATGCATATTAAGAGAACAAACTTCTTATAAATTCAGTACTTATACTTAGGACTAGGAATTTATGCTTTACTTCAAAGAAATTCCTAGAAAAACATAATGCTTAATAATCATCTTAAAATCTTTCAACAAGATCACAATCAAGAAAATGAATTTCATATCATAAAATAAATTTGTACCAGTCAAACATGGCTGTATGTAAACTTAGAATCTCATGGTAATGTCATACTTCAAGAATATGGTTATTGGGTATGAACCCTAATTCGAAACAACTAAATCAAATCTTAAAATCATACTTTTAGAGGCACAGAGATGAAAGAGTAACCTTGTTCATAAAGACCAAAATCTTGGAATTGGTTAACTAGTGAAGAGAGCTTGAACTTTGAGGCTTGAAACATGAATTGGTGAGATAAACCCTAATCTTGATGATCTTTAAGATGGGAGAAGAAAAGTATTGTTAATTTACTAAAAGTGGAGGAAAATAATGCTCCTTTTTAGGTTATAAGTCATGGGTTGGGAGTTAATAGAGAAGAAAAGACTAAACGGCCCTTTAACTTAACATTACAGAAGTTGATCGCCCATCTATACGAGTCAGCTATACGACTCATATGGTAAAGGTACACGTTAGCTTTATGACTCGTAAGCTTAGAATAATCAAGATGGTATACACTAGTCTACATACGAGTCTAAGCCTATGACAAGTATTATTATAATACAACTTGTAGCCCCCCACTCATAACTTGGATAGAAAATTAGAGAGCCTATGCTTCTGACCTTACGACTCATCTTTTTATAACCTGTACTGTAGTATTATGACTCTAAGGTTTGAGTCGTACCTAAAATATAAGGTCAACCATTTCACACTGTCTAAGATATGACTATAATATACTACTCGTTTATTATATGTATGACTCTAGGAAAATGGGTCGTATGATACACAAATGCTTCCAGACAGGGGGTATTACAATATCTCCACCTTGGAAACATTCATCCTTGAATGTAATTTTATTGAGATTTGGGAAAAGAATCAGCATACCTACACCGAACTTAACCAAGCTTATATCTATCACAAGGATCTAATCACTAATAACATAAAATATGAATTAAGAATACCTAGGCAGGCTTAATAAGAAAGAGTTTTTGCTAAAAATAACTATTCACCTTTGGTAGGAACTAAGTTGGAAAAACAATAGATAAGGACACTCAGTCATCATGTCTGCTTCAGCTTCACTAGTGCCCTCCTTAACTAATTTGTTCCTCCAAAGAACCTTTACTGATACTACTTTCTTATTCCTTAGCCTTCACACCTACCTATCAAATATCTCCAAAGGAATCTCTTTATACGTCAAGTTATCCTTAACCCCAATATACTCTAGGGGAATTACTAAGGATGAATTTCTAATCTACTTCTTAAGCATCAAAACATGAAACACTGGGTGAATCACATCTAAGTCTAATGAATATTCAATTCCTAAGCAACATCTCCTACATGCTTCACGATCTTATACAGACTAATAAATCGTGGAATAAACATCCCTTTCTTCTAAAATATCATCATTCCCTTCATTGACGACACCTTAAAGAATACCCAATCCTGTACTTCAAACTTGAGCTCTCTCCTCCGTACATCTGCATGCGACTTCTGACGACTCTAAGCAATCTTCAATATTTCATGAATTAACTGAAATTTTCCATATTCTCAAGAATAGAATCTGGCCAAATCAGTGCTATTTTGCAAACTATAAACCATCCTATGGGTGATATGCATCTACACCCGTACAATACTTAAAACGGATCCATCTGAATGCTAGCATGATATCTGTTAAAATAAGAGAACTCAATCAAAGGTAGATGGACATCCCAACTTTCTTTAAATTATAAAACACACCCTCAACATGTCTTCTAATGTCTAAATTGTTCATTCATCCTGGCCATCTGTTTGCGGATGAAAAGCAGTGGTAAGCTTAACCTTTGTACCAATGCCTTCCTGAAAATATTGCCAAAACTATGAAGTGAACTGTGTGCCTCTATGTTAAATGATGGACAAAGGTATTCCTTGAAGTCTTAACAATAGCAGATATACATTCTGGCATAATTTTCCACTATATATGAAATTTTGACAGGTAGGAAATGAGCTGACTTTGTCATTCGGTCTATTATGACACAAATTTAATCATTTTGACTTCTCGTATGAGGCAACCCTGTGATAAAATCCATATTCACTAATTTCCACTTCCAAGTAGCAATGTTGATCGCTTATAGCTTAAAACTCGTTATTTAGTGTTCAACTTTAACTTGTTGGCAGTTGGGATATGTGACCACAAACTCTACTATGTCCATCGTCATATCGTTCCACCAATAAAGTTCTCGTAAGTCGTGATACATCTTAGTAGTACCCGAATCAATGGAATACCTTAAACTATAAGCATCAACTAGTATCTTTTCCCTCAACCCATCTATAATTTATAACATAAATCCTACCTTGATAACGAACTATGCCCTCCCCCTTCGGGAGAAAACCTCAATCTTCTGCAGCTGAACTGTTCCCAATATCTTACTAAGTATGGGATCATTTTGCTCTTTCTCATTCACTTTCACTACCAAAGATGATTCCAAACCATTCTGAACTACTACTCCCCTATCATCAGTGTCGAGCAAACATACTCCCAAATAGGCTAATCAAATGCACCTCTTTGGATAATTCTTGTTCTTTCTCTTTCACATGTGACACAGTACTCATATAAGAACCTACTCAGTGAGTCTGTCACCATATTGGCCTTAACTAGATGATAGAGTACATTTATGTCATAATCCTTTAGTAACACCAACTACCTTCTCTGACAAAGATTCATCTCTCATTAAGAAAATACATTCTGAAAAGTCTTATTGTCATTGAAAACATCAATAAGCACACCATAGAAGTAATTCCTCTAAATTATCAAAGAGAACACTATGGAAGCCAACTCAAAGTAGTGAGTTGGGTAATTCTTTTTTTTTATCCTTACGTTGCCTGGTGGAATATGCTATCACTCTCCCATTTTGCATCAACATAAAACCTAACCCAACTCTAGAAGCATAAAAATACACCACAAATCTGTTTAACCCTTTTGGTAAAGCTAACACTGTAGCTTAAGTAAATCTATTCTTCAACTCTTGGAAACTCTTCTAACATTTATCAAACTATATAAACTTAATTTTTTTTGGGTTAGCTTGTCAATGGAGTGGATTTAGAGAAGAACCCTTAAACAAAACTTCTATTGTATCTAGCGAAACCCATAAAGCTTCTGATATCGGATAGAGTGATGGGTACAGGCCAATGCTTCACTACATTGGTCTTTTAAGGATCTACATGAATACTAGCCCATGAAATGACATGCCCCAATAAGGTAACATATTCCAAGAAAAATTCATTTTTACCAAACTTCTCATATAGTTGATGGTTCTATAGGGTCTGTAGTACTATTCTCAAATGATCTATAAGTTCCCCCTTACTCTTGGAATACACCAGCATGTTATCGATAAAGACAATCACAAACATATCAAAATACTACTTGAAGACCCTATTCATCAAATCCATAAAGGCTGTAAAAGTATTTGTTAGTCCAAAGGACATAACCACAAACTCAAAATAGTTGTACCTCGTTCGAAAAGATATTTTCATAATGTGTGGTTCTCTAACTTACAACTGATGATATTCCAACCCATGGTCAATCTTAAGAACCACCAAGCACCCTAAAGTTGATCAAGTAAATTATCAATTCTAAGAATGGGATAATTGTTCTTGATGGTAACCTTGTTCAGATGTCTATAATCTATACACATTCTAAGAGTGCCATCTTTCTTGCATACTAAAAGGACCAGAGCACCCCACAGAGAAACAATGGGTCTAATAAAACCTTTATCTAATAGATCCTTAAGTTGCTCCTTTAAATCATTAAGTTCGATTAGAGACACATAATAAGGAGGGATATAGATGGGCTGAGTATCAGGAAGAAGATGAATATTGAAATCTATTTCTCTTTCTGGAGGTACCCTTAGTAGATCTTTGGGAAAAACTCCAGAAACTCTTTTACTACATGAACTGACTAAAGTGTTAGGTCTTCAGACTTAGTATCTTTGAATAAAATTAAATGGTAGGCATACCCTTTTGATATTAACTTTTTGGCCTTAAGATAAGAGATGAAATAACCTTTGAGAGACAGTGAACTACCCTCCTTAGAAAAGTCTCTCACTAGGAAACTTAAACTTCACCACATGGGTGCGACAATATATTGATGCATAGCATGAATGGAGCTTATCCATGCCAAAAATGACATTGAAATCTACCATTTCTAGCTCTATTAGGTTTTCTAGTGTGATCTTATAGTGGACAGTAATAGGACACCCTTTATAGACTCGCTTAGCAATAACTGACTCAACCACTGTGGTAGAAACTAAGAATGTCTTACGGAGGTTTTTCGGACCTAGCCCAAAATTAAGAGCAACCAATGGAGTTACATAAGAGAAATTGGATCCCAGGTCAAACAAAACATATACAATAAGATGAAAGTGATAAAGCATTCCAGTGATAACATCTGGTGAAATCTCCTACTCATGACTGGATAGTAAAGTATAGAAAAAATTATAGCACTGACCGCCACTTGTACTGGATGACTACCTTGTGGAGAAACTGGGTGGCCTAGCTAGCTGTTAGATTTTTAGCCTAAGTCAGAGAATGAGCATCTCTACCTTCCTACTTAGCATATAGACATTTCTTGATACTGTGGCCTAATTTTCCATAACCATAACAACCTACTTTTCCTATCAAAAACTCACCAAGATGGGTTATGCAACACTTTGCACATGTTGGGTAACTGGCCTCTCGGCTATACTAATATAAGACCTGGAATTCAAAGTCTTTCCCTACTACTCCTTTTTGTTCCTGGGTGCAGGGTACTTTGGCTGAAGATGATGCTGGCATAGATGAATATCCCTGAAACTGTGAATGGTTTCCCCGTCCAGACATGGACTGACTATAATCAAATTGTCAAGTCCTAGCCCTCTTGTTTTTCGTCTCTCTTTTATTCAACTTTTATGCTTTCGTTCACTATGCATGAATCTCAACCGAGCAATATACATATCCCCAATGATCATGGAAATCCTACACTTCTGGTCCACCAAATTAGACACCCAAAAAACAAACTTATTCATATGGGCTCTACAATCAGATAATAACTCTGGGCATATTTAGCTAACTAAGTAAACTTAAGATAGTATTCCTTCACTGTCATAGTGCCCTTCCTCAGGTTTACGAACTCCTTCACTTTAGCCTCCCTCATCTCACGAGAAAAGAACCTGTCAATAGAAACACTCTGAAATACCTGTCAAATCATAGGAGTTGTATTCTCACCCCTTCCATCCTTCTATATAGTGACCTAATCATAAACAATATCTTCCAGACTATAGGATGCTAGCTCTACACTCTCTTTTTCAGTAACACGCATGATCTGAGTAATCTTTCAAGTGAATTCATCCTCATAAAGTCCTAAATCTAAGATACAGATAGAGTACCGTTTTGCTGACATAGGCCTGTTGCATATTGGTCTCCCTAAATATTAGCATTCACAGATTAGGACAATTCTTAAAAGGCAACCAAAAATTTAGCATGACACATATTTTTCTTTGGAGGGTCGGTGTTCAGGGGTGGTTGACCATCATTTTGGCATGCATCGGCTTGGTGAGGAGGCATATTCTATCATGTAAAATCATAATTTAAGGCAGATAAAGAGAAATGTAAGTAAAATAGATCATGAAATAAATGATGATTCCTAACTTATTTCGTAGCCTCTTGCTCATAAATGTAGCATGCTTCACATTCACGATGAAGAATCTACATACCTCTGCTTGTCTGACTCCCTGGGACTCCTTGAAACCATATGCTCTAATATCCTATTTGTAATACCCTAGAATTATCCCCTAGATGTGACACGATGCTCAAGACTACAAATAGCCCTAAGCTAAACCATGATATCTAATCAACTGGCAACTCATACAAAAAGTGAACTATTAGATGAATATGAACTGAAGATAAATAATTACACAATTTGATATAAACCTTTAACTTGGAAACCTTAAACAAACTCTTTAAACGTAAGACTTACATAATCAAACAAGCCTTTACTGCCACCTAAAGAGCCACTGGGATACACCCCTGTTGAACTGAACATAAATAGAATTCAAGTTACTAAAGTACTTTCTTCAATAAACAAGTGTCTGATAAGCTAGGTTCTTAGACTATGAGGACTCAACAAACATCGGGATGCAGTTGATGATGGCCATAGTAAATCATTCCAATGGAAACATGCACCAAAACCTATATTATAAGAGAATTTAGCACATAGACATACGTGTGGGTCAGTACCTATGGATTGTACTAAATATCTTGGGGTGAATGCAAAGTAAAAGAAGAACTGAATAAATATTTAAACTTTCAAATAATGCATGGTAAGCATAAATATCTCACCTTGAACTTAAGTAAAACTAAAAACTGCAAGATAAAAAAAACATAGATAATGAAGCATAAAAATAAGCTTAGTGATCCATAACACTTTATTTTTATAATATTTACTTTTACTCTTTCTTATGGGAGTTTCTTTTAACCGATATAAACTATGTGAGCTACCATGGAGTTCAACGTCTTACCCACAGAGTGGAAAGTTGTCCTACCCTTTCCATTGGAAAAGAACCTTATCTTAAGTGATCACTATAATTCATTCATATTGGGAAAAATCTTAACCTACAATGTCTTATAGTTTCCAGGAATTTAGGATATGGTCATCCGAATTCCCTTCTCTATGCTAAATACTACTTTGAGAATACATATATGCTCCCACCTAAGAAATCCACCTTAAAATAACATATTATTTTATAGAATGATAACCAGTTATGCTCTTCTTTACTTTAAATCATAATCAAGATGAAAAACTATAGATATAATGTTTTATCTTTAGATTAAAAGATCAAGCATTTCCTTAAATCATATTATTGAACCTACCAATGGAGCTTAAGAGCATAAAATTCTTGTAAATTTATTACTTATACTTTGGAATTGGAATTTATGCTTTACTTCATAGAAATTCATAGCAAAATATTAGGCTTTATAATCACCTTTAAATCATCCAACAACAACCCAGTCAAGACAATGAATTTCAGATCACAATATAAATTTTACCAGTCAATCATGGATGTATGTAAACTTTGATATACTTTAAGTTTTCTATCACATGGTAATGTCATCCCTTAAGAATATGGTTATTTGGTATGAATACTATTTCAAAACAAGTAAATCAAATGTTAAAATCATGTTTTTTGGGTACAGGGATGAAAGAGTAACCTTGTTCATAAACCCCAAATACCTAGAATTACTTAACTTGTGAAGAGAGCTTGAACTTTGAAGCTTAAAAGATGAATTGGTGAGAGAAACCCTAATCATGATGATCTTGAAGATAAGGCAAGGAAAGTGTTGTTAATTGATTGAAGTGAAGGAAAATAATGCTTTTTCTTAGATTATAAGTCGTGGGTTGTGATTTAACAAAGGAGAAAAGACCAAAAATCCCATCACTAGTCAATACGAGTATTCTATACGACTCATATGGTGATGGTACAAGTTAGCCACATGACTCGTTAGCTTGGTTGAATCAAGATGATATACACTAATCAACGTACAAGTCTAAACTTATGACTAGTAACATCACAATACAACTAGTATCCCCCCTCTGATAACTTGTATTGAAACTTAGAGAGCCCAAGTTACTAACCTTATGACTTATCTCCATACGACTTGTATAGTAAACTTATAAATCTAAGTGTTGAGTCAAGCCTAAAATAAAAGGTTAACCATTTCACACTGTATTAGATACGACTATAACATACTACTCATATGTTGTATGTACTATTCAAGATAAATAGGTTGTATGATGCATAGAGGCTTCCAAACACGGGGTATTTCAGAGCAACACTATTTAAAATACAAAAAAAATGATTATTTTCTAGCTATTACCGCACGAAGTGGTATAACTATTATGGATACTCCTTTACCTGCTACGGGAGTACCAAGGGATGATAAGCAACTATTGATGAGACACCTGTTATAGATTCATAAAAGGCAAAAGGTAGCGATGGAAATGTTTTTGATGATAAGGTATGGATGATATAAGAAAGCCAGTAATCAAGTCAATCTCAGGACCACCCCCACATTTTCCTCATAGACTAAAAAAAAGAGAGGAAAGGATGTTAAATAAGTTTATTGAAATTCATAAAGACTTGTGCTTGAACATCTCTCTCCTTAAAGTATTGAAAGAGAGGCTTGGGTATGCTAGGTTTATGAAATAGTTAGTGACCAAGAAGCAGACTGCAATATTAGGGAGGAGGGTGGATTGCATAATTGAAGTGCAGTTACTATTAGATATCTGGATAAAAAAAAAGGTGATCCCCATGTGTTCACTATTACATGTACAATTGGCACCTCCCGATTTACCAAAGTTCCCTTTATGACTTAGCGGCCAGCATAAATCTGATACTGATGGCATATTGTACTATCAAGAAGGCCATTGACATTTACTATGATGTGATGGTAAGAGTATATCACCTTATCTTTCCAGTTGACTTTATGATTCCAGATTATGTGGTTGATTTTGAGATGCTAATAATTTTGGAAAGACCATTTATTTCTATGGGTAGAGCAATAGTTGAAATGGAAAAGGGAGAACTCAAGTTTATATTTAACAAAGATAAAGTCACATTCAATGTCCAAAGAAAAATGAAGTAACCAATCAACATAAGAGTGGTGTTGCTCATTGATTGTGTTTATGACCTCGGAGGATACTCTTTTAGGCATCTTGATGAATTCTGAGTTGTAAAAATACCCGCGTCCTACCACTATATTAAATAAAGAACTACATAAGTAGAAACCCATGGGTTTATTGGTGAAGTATTATAAACCCACACAGCTATGTCATGCCCCCATGTTAAGTCACGGAAAGGGTGGGACAATCCACTATTTTAGTGTTCACTTTGTTTTTAGTAGGTTTATAACTTTTGGACTGACCTAGAATGTGGTAAGGTTGATACATTTAATATTATAGGTAAGAGGAATATGTGACCAATCCACAAGGACACAATTCCCGCTCGATCAAGGTACAGATTGTCCAATAACTAAAAAGATGAAATTTTGAGGAAGTTAAGAAGAATATTTAGAATTTGAGACATAATCCTACTTAGAGAGCCATAAATACCAATTATGGACATGTAAGTAGCAAGGTAAGTATCATAATACAGAGTTTAGAGAGCAATAAAGTGTTCCAAATATTTTGGTTCACATACGGTCAACACATACGAATCGTATGTACAACATACGACTCGTATGTGGTAGATGCAAGTGCCAGTTTGTGGGCACAATTTCGTTTAAAATTTTGGGCCCAACCATGCTTAAATCAAACTAAAATTGATAGCCCCTTGCTATTTAAGCTATGTTTGTCTAATTATTAACTCACCAAATCCTCAAAAACTCATTCTTTCTATTAAAATCCAATTTCCCTCTCAAAGTGTATAGTTGTCCTAGACTCAAAAAAGGTTAAATTGGTACTTTTTTGTGGTACCAACTTGTCCAAAAGTGTTGTACATGTTTTATAACTCCAGTTTTACTTCACTTCTTTGTAGTAAAATTGTACTATATGTTTAAATTGAAGGCAAGTAGTTGGTGTGCTTATATCCATGAAATATAAGTTGTTACAAACAAAGTTGTTAGTTAGGAGCATTGAACTATTCTAAAATCTTAATGTAGGTCATGTTTCTTGGATTAAACCATAAAATTATTCCCTAATTGGAAGTGGTACTTGCAGAAATAGGGGAATACTAAGAGTTTGGCATGATAGTTGGTAGTGATAAACATAATTCTTGATGTATGGATGCAAATTTTACTCGTTGGGACTGAATTCAAGTAGAGGGATGTGAAAATCGAAGAAAAATTTGAATTTATCAAATTTTGGATTTTTGTTCAAATTTTGTAGTCCTCATTTTCTATTAGAAACTAACACATGATTTTGTAGGTACACTTGGCTCCTAAATCTACAAAAAAGAAGGTTGTTTAATCTAGGAAATGAGATGAGTCCCCCAAGCCACATGACTCGATTGCGAAATACCTTATTTTACTACTTAGAGTAGCTGCGGTTGGGGCGATAAATAAAGTGACTAGAGGCCAGATGCGTGTGGCAGATGAGACTATTATTTTATAGACTATGGTTATGTAGCCACCAGATGACTCACAGTAGGGCAGAAGGACAACCTTTACCCAGACTAGGTCTCAGACTGATGCCATTCAAGCTGTCCAAGTTACACAGGTAGCTCAAGCCCGACTAAGAATAAAGTCAGCCTGGAGATCACCCCTACAATATTATCCACATGGGAGATAATGATGATCTTGAGAGCAAGATAGATTTAGATAGAATTCTATAGGTTGATGCTCAGGATCCCTGTCCTAGGAGGGGTCCCAAGATAAGTCTAACCTTGCAGTTCATGAGCAGCCATCAGGTGAACCCCAGAGTTACAAGTCAATCCTCCCAGCAAGTACCAATTTTAGATTTATAGGCACCGATACAATAGGGATAAATTTTTTCTCCTACAAATATCCCAGAGATACCTCCTACGAAGGTAAACAGGAGATGGTGTATGGAGGGGTTACAAATGATATTTGACAAAGACAGTTATTTTTTAGAGGCCAGATGACCTAAGAGGGTGATTAGTTTATAGAATATGATTGAGATATCTGGGTTGAGTAGCACACCATAGTTGCAGGCAGCGTTTGATCGTTATTAGTTAGAGTGGATGACTAGACCACTCAATTTTTACAATGTGTCTTTTATGCGGGAATTCTATGTATCACACAATGCCACTGTAGCTTTGAATATGACTAGGAGGGCTATTCCAAGGCATTTGAGAGGCCCAATCTTGAGAAGAATCTAATTTGAGGGGTTATAGTTGACATATCAATGACGACCATCCATTATGTTTTCTTCAAGCCAGAATATATTACCCAGCATCCACATCAGAGTTTGACTACAAATTAAGAGTTACACATGATAGACATATTATAAGGGATATTGGAAATGGACATAAGAGAGTTTAGATGGAGAGAGGGATTGTCGGATATATTTCACCTATAGGTATGAGGCCCAATGAATTGAGGGGCAGGGCATGATAGAAAAGGCAACACCAAATTTTGCTATTAAGTTTTGGTGGTTGCTATCGAGATATAGACTATATCCGACTACATCAAATAATGTATTAACTTGGGAGGGAGCCACTATGATTATTTGCATGATGGTCGGGCATGACTTGGCTTCATATGCATCATTCGACACGATATTTATGTGAGGGCCTTTTAGGAGATAACAACTTTGCCATTACTTTATCTTATTTAGAGATTGTGTGGTGATGCGTATGTACCAGAGATATCAGGTGTTGATGAGATAGTACAGGTGAAATCCATGATATTTCAAAAGATGATGAAGGATCCAACATATATGGTCTTTCTTAAGAGACCTGATGATCTAGCCACATCACCTCAAGCCTAGAATGAGGGCCCTTTAGTCTCCACAGAGCCTAGTAATGTACATAAAAAGGATGTGGGAGCTAGTATAGATTCTAAGATGGGGGAGAAGAGATAGTCTCCCAAGTCCATTAAATAGAGTGAGGGGAACCCAATGACATCCATATCATCAAAGACTTCTACCTTAGAGCCAGTTAGTGTATCTTTAAGGAACACTCACTTATCCATATCAGTTGCTACATCAGGTATGATGTTAGTTTATTATGATTTTTTTCAGATCTTAGTAGACAGTCAAAGCACCACCACCAAACACCTAGAGAATATGGAGAAAAAGGTGGATACTTTTTATGAGCAAATCCAGCCATAAGGTTATAACAAACTACAGACGACAGAAGCTAGCTAGTAGTCTGTACACCTATTTAATATGTCA
Source organism: Capsicum annuum (assembly GCF_002878395.1). Taxonomy (NCBI): domain Eukaryota; kingdom Viridiplantae; phylum Streptophyta; class Magnoliopsida; order Solanales; family Solanaceae; genus Capsicum; species Capsicum annuum. Next base: position 39,380,693 of record NC_061115.1, read on the forward strand.
TAGCTATGTGCTGATCTACATGCATGTATTGATTTTTTTAAAAGACATATAGTAGACAATTTATAGTAGTCGAGGTGATGGATCTAGGAGTAAATATAGAGGAGATAAACACTTTAATTGCAGAGGTACTCTTTTCTACAAAGAGCCATATGATAGCTATCCGTCCATCCATGCCCCCAGTTGTTAAGATGTTACATCTATGTGATCTCAAATTCTTTGATTTATTTGTGAAAGATGATGAGAAGGTCTCTATAACTGGGAACAAGAGAGGCCATGACGGGGAGATTTAAGATACAAATTTACTATTTGAGCAGCCTCTAAAATGGGCTAGACATGAGTCGAGAAAAATTAATTTCCCTTATAGTTAGAGGTATGTTGAGATAGCAGTGAGTGTATCATCTAGTAAAGCACCGTCACCACCACTGCTTCCATTAGTAGATATTTCGTCACATGATGACACAGACATTTAGTGCATCCCAGGTATGTTCTTACTTACGTTGTTTTTATATCGACAGCGGTATAGTTGCAGAATCAGCATATGTAGCTATAAATTTGTTTCATAATGTGTTTTGTTTTGTAATTTGATATGTTTATTGTTCAAATAGGTGGTTTTTGAGTATTTAGGGAAGTTGACATATTTTTATTTTGATCTTTTAGAAAAATAATACCCCTCTAAGAAATTTTAAACTTCGTGTGATGTATATATATATGTGACCTTTGTGGATCTTGTTATGGCATTAAAATTAGGGACATGATAGTCGTTGCTAACAATTGTATGAAATATATAGGAAGTAGCTTTGTTATATAGTCATTTGTCATGTGCGTGTGAGATACCACCTAGTTCCCTTAGTGTGATAAATTCAGAACTTGTCCTGTTGGTCTTTCCTAAGTTGTAGGATAGCTTGTTAGGAAAGGATCGTAGGCCGGTTTTGGTTTTAGTCTACTTTTAGCCTAATTAACCTTTCTAGTATGAATTTGTATCCCTTGATCCTTGTTTTGAGCCTTATAGCCTATTTTTTTTTTTTTTACCTTTCATCTTCCTATTTGTGTTACAACGAACCTATTTTGGCCCTGGTCCTCCTTGGACAGTATACTTCTCAACTCAAAAAAATGTCTAAGTTGTGGGTGGCTATCATAGGGGTATGTAGTGTATAGTAGGTAAGAAGAAGGGAAAAATCAAAGGAAAAACTGTAGGGTTGGATGTGATAGGAAAAGAAAAATAAAAGCAAAAGAAAAAAATATGAAAAATTTAAAAAGGAAAGAATAAGAAAACCACACCCAACCTGAATGTACTTTAATATAAAAAGGGAGAAATAATGGAAAAAATAAAAAGAAAAATTGGTTGATAAGTGAGACCCAAAGTTAGTATAGTTCCAAGAAGGCTTAGTCACTTGATATATCAATATTTACCATACAAGCCACTAAGCCTACATTACTAGTTGAAAAAAGTCTTATGGTGATCCTGACTTGCCTATTTGAAAGCTTAGGTATAGAAAATTAGGACAATCCTATGGTATTTGACATGCATTGATTGTAAATTCGTTCTGAGTGTGAGTGTTTCTGGACTATCCCCGTATTGATATGTTTGATTTTATTGTATGAGTGAGGAGGACTTCTTTTGATATTAGGGCACATGATTTGTATTGTAAGCTACATACTTGTTTGGGTAAGTTTAACTTGTATGTATGGATGGCTCTCTATTGCTAATGTAACTGCCATAACTTGATTCCGCTGTGTCATACTACTATTCTTCATGTATACACACAGTTGGTTTTCAGATGTATTATAGGAGGGGATAAAAAGTTTGAACATAAAATGATTAATTGACTACCTTGGATGTCTTAGATCCTCCTACATAAGTGTCATGCTTCGTGTGTGCTTTGTTTTGTTGCCTGAGGGCATGAAAATGTTCTAAGTTGATAGTGTTGATGTGCTATGAATTTATAGCTCTTTTTTATGCTTAAAACTATAAACAAAATATGGATGATTCATAGGTTTTTTGTTAGATATAATGTGTTTTGGGTTTGTTTTGCATAAAATTAGGTTTTGGATGCTAAATTCAAGAAAAAATATGAAAAATGAAGTGTTCGGCTACTAACTTGGTCATTTTTGGCATATGTGGTACTTACCAGGCGTATGTGACAAAAGAATGAACCACAACTTGAAGCCCAGAGGCTTAGATGGAGGAATTTGAAAACCTTGTCACTTACAAAGGCCACTTACGGTCCATATATAGCACATACGTTCCGTATATTGCTAATGTAAATGAAAGAATCCAAGATCTAGAGAGTGCGAATTCTAAAGGAAAATTACTGCCACTTATATGGGTCAAATTACGAAATGTACGTGACCACCGACTCTGTTTATTCCTTTTTCATTCGAGCTTTGACTTTTAGGGTTTCCTCATGTACTACCAGTACCTTTTATGCATTTATTTAGTTATAAAATGCACTTTGATATTATTTTACACAACTTATCATATTGTGATCGTCAGAATTCTTATATTGGAGATTTTCGTTGGTAATTTTGTTTCAGACTTTGGGTTTTGATCATTAATTATTGTTATATTACTTTGATACGTTCAATCATCAAATTAATGGGTTTTTAAAACAAGTATTATTTGCTAAAAACCTTAGCTAGGGTTGTGGGAACCCTAGCAGATTGATTAAGTAGGTGAAGTGCAAAGATGATTAGAGCCAGTACCCATGCATGTATTGTATTATATTAAGTTTTATAGTTGTCTTTGCGGTTGCAAATGTTAGGATCCCGCCTAGATATTCCTATCCACTCCAAATGGGAGTAGGAACTAGGAAAATATAATAACAATAGTAATTTGGTGTTAATTATCGAAATAAGCTTACTAGTATTATCTTCTTAATATTATTAGTTTTCATCTTATAACTTGAGACCTACAAGGTTGTAATTAACTATAATCGAGGATAAAGGTTAGTAATATGCAATCCTAAGATACAAAAGGTAAAGGGTAAAATCCATAAATAGGCCCACAAGACAGTTAATGGTACCTAACTTATCAGATTCTTCATGCTAGGTACTAGGTTGGTTCAGTTAAGCATAATAAACTTACAAATTTGAGATTTGAGGGGGAGCACAATCCTAGTGTTGGTGTCCTATTGATTTCAACCAAATTGTGCATTTTGTTACTTAGTCTTACGTAATAATACAAAAAAAAACATTTTCTTTTTGCACTTAATATTTGATTCGAGCAAAACAGAGATACAATACCTGCATTCATTATGGGTACAAACCCAACCTCGTTGCATTACTATACTTTACTACGACTGGTTTATCCTAAAATAAGATGTGTAGTTTGGGCATGGATGGAATACTCGGGAAGTTGAAAGAGGTGCTGGCACTTATGCCATTGCTTTATCAAGTGATCATATACCGATTGATTATACAGTAGCACTAGAAGTAGCAAAGCTTAGAATGGAGTTTAAGTTGCTTACAAAGTTGTTTGCAACAATGAATTTCAAAAAGTTGAACATAGTAGGAGCACAGGGTTAGGATTTTAGAGTTTATAAGTCTTACTTGGGGGGAGGAATCCAAGTATCTTAATCAGGAGTAGGCGAGTTTCCTAGCCCGTGGCCAAGGAAACTAAGGTCAGAACAATCATGGTGATAGAAACAGAGACCACAGTAGGTAGCGAGATGGTAACAGGATGTCACGACCAAATTTCTCAGGACATGATCGAGCCTATAATAACCTACCAGTAGGCAAGCCAACCCATAGTTCAGAATAGCTAGTAATGGACTACCTAATAATATAAGGAAAAGAATGCGGAATAAATGAAACAAAGAGAAATACATATTAAAATCGCAAAACCTGGTGGGATCAGTATAAGATTTTCTATTATAATAAGAGTACAAAAGTGAAATATCAAGAGAAATACACTGATATGGCTTATCTCTAACACAGCAACGTAAAGACTAGTCTAACAAATAAGAGAGGGATAAGTAATACTCCGAACTCCAGGAGCTCACTCTAAGTCTTTGAACCATGGCTTCTCCATATGAAGTGTAGTATGAGTACCAAACGAAAGGTACTCAATAGGCAACTTCCAACTGAGCTCTAAAGATAAAGTTGATTTTTACAACATATAAACAGGAAGTAGGTAACTGCCAACTAAGATCCAAATATAAAGAAGATATATACAATATATAAATAAAATGGAAACTACACCTAAGAGTCTAGAAATCATATAATAGGTCAATGAGAATAATAAGGAACAACTACCTTGTTCAAGCCCAAGAGTCTAAAATAATAAAACTAAGGAAGTATCAAATTGAACTATCTTATTCCAACCATATTAAATAGGTGTGAATACTCTACCGTATATCCAAGGAAAATATACAAATAAAGGGAGAAAGAAAGATAAATAAAATTATACAAGGAGAAAAAAGGAATATGCAATATAAACAAACGAATAAAGGGATATACGGCAGTGCCATAGCTTCATATAGCTATATAAATATATACATATATAAACATTAGGATATCTCAAAGCATAACCTAGATCATCATATCCTCATTCTAAATCCTCATTATAATACTACCAAGATTTAATACTATCATACTCACGGTTTCTAATCCACATGGCTAGACATGATATAATCATGCATAATAATACTATCATAAGGTAGAAGAGGCCGATGAAATACCTCAAATCCCAATACCAGATCAATGACCAATCTATAATAAGCTATCCAAAAAAATAATCATAACAATGATAAGAACAATATCTATCACAGCATAGATAACTGGCTAATTCAAAAAAACAAATACCTAGCCGAGCCTATGCATACCCTCACTGCCTTAGGATCGAAATATTCAATAAACATAAAACAAGACAAGGCATATTCTTTACCCATATCTATGCAATCATTCCATACCAGCTGACAGACATAGGTGCATATTGGTGATAGAAGATGCATATTCAAGAATGAATGTAAAGTATAAAATTGATACTATAATCTCATCATCGTAACTAGCATCATCATCATAATCAACGTTCGGCATTGTCGAGTATCAATATAATCACAATAGTATCCTTCGAACTCGAATTGGGTATTAACATAAGTTCAATAGTATCCTCTGGAGTCTAACCATGTATCAATATCATCATAATTGTATTCTCTAGACTCAAACAGGGTATCAATATTACCAATGTGCATAGATATATTACAAACTGCTCATTATCCATGGTTCTACCACATTTCTAATCAAACGATTATTCGCCAACATACATAATCATAATTTACCATTACTGGAAAAAATACACTAATATATTCATTTACATAATCATATCACAATAGAATATATATCTTATCAATACTTCCCAATTACTCGTTATTACATGACCAACGCTTACAATTATTAAACAATTAATTGGCTAACCATCCCATGACCTCTAATTTTTAGCCTAAACATTATCCTTCGCATTATCCTTATTCATAGGATAGAATTTAACAATTATTTATTAAATAGCAAAAACCTAATATATAGTCAAGGTTCATTAATGGACCATAATCGCCATTTGTCAACTATTCATTGTTATCAATTAATCATCCGATATCCGTTAATCATTATTAGTCAACACATTACCATTTATTATCTACCCATCTTTTATTAATAATATCATTCATTAACTAGCCATCAATTACCAACTAATCCTTGTTTATCAACTATTCATCATTTTTAACTAGTCATCTCCTATCACTAACAACTCTTACATATAGCTTCATTAATACACAACTCCTCATTTAACAAATAATCATTATCATACACTTAGTAATCAATATCAACTAATCTCCACCTATGCTAAACCCGACATCATTATTAGCTACGTATCAACTATTTTTTCCTATCATATCTAAACTAAGCAAGGTTCATTAGCTAGAACATTAGATTCCTAGCCAACAAGTGTTGTAGTCACCTAAGTGACAACTAGTTCCCACATAGCTTAACCCTTAATTAGGAAGTACAGTCATAAGATCGTATTTCAGCTATAATCACATCAATTACTGAAATAATAATTATGGATGTACCAAATATATTTATGCCATAACCAGTATTGAATCAATGGAATAATAAGAGTCATACCACATCTTTCTCCATCCCATACAAGAGATATGTGGACATAAACATATACATATATATATCTATATTCTACAACCACATCCTTTACATGGATAAGCACTTTCCATATTCCAATTAATATAAAAAACTAGGCTCTTGGCCCAATAGCATGTCTGGAATAATCTCAACAACATAATCATCGCCTTAGGCTGTTATACATATTTTGAACTCGTATCGATAAACATATTTATAAGCTATAGCATATTTATAATCATCTCACATATAAGTGGCATAAAATCAAAAAGCATATAATCATGTCACATCTAGAAGACATAATATCAATAAGAATATAATCATCTCACATCTAGGAGGTATAACATCAATAATCATATAATCATGTCATATCTAAGAGGCATAATATCAATATACATATAATCATCTCATATGTAAGAGGCATGGTATCAATAAGCATATATTCATCACACATCTAGGAGGCATAATATAAATAATCATATATTCATCTCTCATCTAGGAGGCCTAATATTAATAATCATAGATTCATCTCAGATCTAAGAGGCATAATATCAATAAGCATTTAATCATCTCACATCTTATAGGTATAATATCAATATGCATCTAATCATCTCATATCTGTTGGTCATACATCATGACTTTGAGGATTGTTACCTTTCCAGACCAATTATCATAGCTTAGAAGAATATCATATCTATAGGCCCAACAATCATAACTAAGAGGAATATCATCTCTATAGGCTTAATAATTATAACTAAGAGGAATATTATCTATAAAGCCCAACATCACTTCCACAAGGAATATCATAGCCATAACTCAAAAAGCATAATCCGGGGAACATCATTATAATTTAACAAGTCATGAAGTAACATTATACTATGGTTTACTAGTCTCAACTATGCCTAACACATGCAACTAAGTCCACAAGGCTAACACAAGTCTTTGTCTAAGTGGGCCTGAAATCCCACTTCTAATCCTCAATTTCCATATTTAGTAAAACTATGCCCCAAACTAGGCTAAGCTATCTAGTTCAACTACTAGTTGTCAAGAAATCTATATTCAGGCCTAAGATGGGAACTTCGACTAGAAATAAGGGTACTTAAGTCAACTATACTGAAATAAAAATTTTAAGGCTCCCACACTAGCCCAATAAGGTTTAATATACTTATCATGATTCCAATACCAAAACTATATCCCAAACCTAGCATTATATCATATCTATGCAACAAACTAATCTAAACTAGGGAGAAGGCAATATGATTCTAAAAAGTTATAAACATACTATTTTATGTGTCTAACACCCTCATCAAATCCCTAAAAATCAATAATCAAGGATAAGTTATTCTACTCATAATCAAGCCTAACAACAAAATTCACATACAATATATATCACACATCATCTACGAAGAAAAGTAGACAAAAGCCTACCTCAATGCCAAACTGCAAAACCTCACTTCATGATCCACATGCTCAACTTCACTTCACCATCCCAAAATGACATCACACTATAAAAATCATAATGTACTCAACAATACAAGTCTAATGACACCCATATTACACTATTGTGCTTCGGGTCAAAAAACGACAAGAAAATCCCTTATGGGTCCCATGTACGGAAAACACATTTTCGAGGCCAACCTAATGTTCACACATGAACAAAGAATCATAACCCTCAAGAAATAGATGAAAACCAAGAATACTTTTGGCTAAAATCATGCCCTAAGCTAAATTGGGATTTTGGGTCAAAACAAAGAAATTCAAGCATGAATTCAAAGGAATCTTACCTTAAATTTGATGATATTTGTGATAAAGATGATAAACAAGTTCTAATGTCACCCACTATGTTCAATTTTGAGTTATTATGGCTATTTAGGGTTTTAACCTATCAAGGGTGAAGAGAAAATGTCCCAAATTGCGACTATGGGGACTATTTATAGACCCCCAATCAAAGAGATACTGCAATCACCATGGCCTTGCCTCGATTGCCATACTCTATGTCGTGATTGCCGATGGAGCAGAACTAGTAAAACTTGTAAAATTTCCAAGTTTCCAACAATTCCTAGGTATTTATTCGGAATCCAATATGTATAAATGAAATATATAACCATACTAAATTTGATGTTTTGGACGCAATGGCGAAGTTGAATTTTGCATATGAGTTCATTTCGATAAAATGCGGGTCCTACACCTTATTTCGGCTTTCCAACTTTCTGATCAATAGGTGGAAATGATGTCGGGTTCATTGGGACCCTAACAAACGGTCTAACTAGCCTAAAATTGATATTTCAGATCTGCTGGTGCAATCAGAATTTGGATTCTAGTTTTTTTCATTGAAGTTTTTTCCTGTGGCCATTTGGAACAAGCAAAGACTTCTATATAGGGAATTAGCTCTAAAAACCAAACAAACTACTTGGTAATCGAACCACTAATTCTAGCAAGTCATAAATGACTTAGGGCAGGTATTGAGAAGCTTAAATGGCAAAACTAAGCAAACATATAACAAATGAATTGAAGGGTCATTACAATATCTACTATTAAAAGGACTTTCACTCCCCAAAGTCAATAGATAAAAAGAATCTCTAAAGCTAGAAAGGATGAGGTACTGAGCCCACATGCTACTACCATGACTTCCCAAGTAGCCTTAATAAAGATAGAACACTTGTAAGGGATTTCTCCACATGTATCCTTTTTTCAACCTGAACTCTCATTATACATCCAAATAGCCAAAACTTAATTTAACCAATAATTGGCCTCAAACTGAACCAAGAAGGCTGATGCACGTACATCTGAACCACAACACACTGATACCATCTTTGTATCCAAGTAAATAAATAAAGGCTCATCCGAGCAAAAGATAACCCAAGTCATGTGTCATGCCACCAAATTTGAATCCAAATATACACTCTCTTTACCATTTTGCACCTGTTATCCACTCTAAGCCAGGATGAAAATCACCTGAGTCTCACCCATACAGTCTTCTAATAGAGAACTCAAGGAACTGAGGATGACCCACTAAAAGTCCATACAACATATATGAGAATACGCTTATAAGGCACTGTTTAGGCACACAAATTAAGATAATTGAGGAATGCAATCCATGCCAATGCTATAGCAAGTCTGGATGAAAATCAAACTAAAATCTCGATATCCAAGGTATAACTACACATCACTTAATATTTTACTCTAGGATGCGATGTCCATCGAGAATGAACTCATACTTAATCCAACTCGACTATATTACTCCCCTTGAGTAAATAATTCAAAATTTCAAAGGAAAACAGAAACTTGAGGTCAAAACTTAAATAACCAATATAGGGTCCATGGCCTATCATCTGAACACTTATCAACTATAATCTAAAAGATGTCAAGAATATTGAATAGGCAACCACGGAGTAGGATCAACCAACCTATAATTAAAATCTGAACAAAGACAAGTCTAAAACAAAAGTTGCATACAAGATCTACAATAGTAAGATAAAATCGCAATACCAAGGCTGAATCTTTGGTCTCAAATGTCTAAACTAAAACTAAAAATGGGTAGGCATTGAGGCTCCAAATCTATCATACATTTAAATTGACTTTCCAGGGAAACTAATCCAAAACTAAGCCAATAAGACTATATCAATGACAACTACCCTAAATCAACTCTAGTATCTAAATATGACATATCTGAGATAAATCATACCAAGCCATAGTTGGGAAATATCTATAAAGAAAAATACCATAGGGATAACCACTAACTCATAACATAAGAAAAAAATAATATATCAACTACAGGGCACGAAATATAGCCATAAAATAGAAATCATGTAAAGGGATGAATCACTGGCTGAAAATGCAACTAACCCACTCCATATCCATTAGAGGGCATTAACTATCAAAACATACTCAAAACATTCTCAAGGATGAAAACCACACTAGTAAAGGAAAAAACTCTATCAACTCAAAAAAATACAACATAAGTAGGAACTAATCAATCGAATACTCCATCTTGGATAGAAATACCCACAGGCTCATATTATCTAAGAGAATCACTCCGACAAGCCTCTCTAGGATAAACTAATGCTAAAATGGGGATTTCCTGAATCTACCCAAGAATCACATCATCGAAGATGAAATACCAATCTCAAAACTAAGGTCAAAGTTGAGACTACCATCAGAGAACCAATAACTCAAGCTAACGAGTTGTTAATTTTCCAACTTAAGAAGTTATCACAAGAAAGGCCACCGATCTCTATCTTTCAAACTCAAATAGAGAAAATCATATCACAACAACAAAAGAGTATCCAATATCCATATTAACAACATGGAAAAACATCACAAGGTTCTATATATGGAGAGAAGCCCAAGAAAAAACAGTCACAACATGAAAGGCAAGTTTAAGACTCTCAAACTCAAGAAGTGGCGATAAAACCAAATCTCTAACCCTAGAATCATATTAGCACCATAAAATATTAAATTTCCTTTGATATCTTAGTACATCCCTAAAAAAATCTAATACAACTAACCAAGAGGGAACACAGTCAACCTCGCCGTGCTAGGGGAAAGAATCATCAAATTGCACTAAATCTACTCAAGCCACTGAATAATATCATATGAAAATAAAAGTCTAACTAGATAACACTAGTCTATAAAGCTTACCAGTAAGGAACAAATTCATCAAGTAAGAACATCAAGTATAAATACAAAGTAATATCAATAACCTCACCCAATGGTAGCAATTGCAATAATAATATTAATATCAACATACTGAATAGGTGGTACAAAAATGAACATCAACATGATGTAGAAGGGTCACAATAAGGCTGGTGTGCTATGATAAAGGGGAGTCAAACCAAAAAACTACACCCATAGGGAAAAATATCAATTTAGATCTACGTCATCAACCACTAAAAGAAATAAACCACAATGTAGTAACATAATCATGAATTCAATAATAAGGCACACAATCACCAATATCAATTTATCAAGGCATTTAATCATCAATTTGTATGAAGACCCTAATTAATATAATAAAAGATAAACACAGGAAAAAAAGTACACCAATCATGGTGATATCTTCATTCACATGCTTGATGAGCATATTGAAAAATAAATCTTAATGGGTCCAACTCAGATCGATCGACTAAATCATAAACTGAGGTGTCACTATACTATCTCTAACTAAAGATGCCACAAAGTCATGATGTTGATCTGAATGAGAATGACTACAAAATCCCATTTCTGGGATACTTCCTAGACTAGTAGTCAGTCGCTCTACTACCATAATAACTCATGAAGCATTAAGATAGAGATAACATAAACTAAGCCCAAATAGCTGGCTAACTACCACAGAGAAAAATCCATAAAATTATGTACATAATTTTGAAATCTAATCCTATCTCAGGGACTCTAGGTTGGTAGGGAATAAGTGCTAAATCAAATTAATAATCTATCATATACTTAGTGAATTCTTAGAACCAGTGTCTTATATTGCACAACTAAACCAAGACCTTAGAATACTTTTACATATTATCCCTTATAATCTCAAATAATTGTCATGGCATGAAGAACCATACCACTCTCTGAATATCTAATAGGAACTTTTCCTACGATGAACGTCACGACTAATCTAGAAAATACTCTTAGTATGGAAAATTATATACATAGGTTGATGGGTTCAAGGTAAATTTGAACTTTATCGAAAGTGAAACATCTTAGGTTTTGACCCTTAGAAAATATCCTGGAATTTCATTCTCCGAACCTAATACTACTCATGAGCGTCAGCTGTATATTAGGTACGAGTGGTATAGTCTTTTCATATGTTGACCAGTGTTAGTTGGTGGGATGGTTTTTGTCACTAGAAGTCTTATGACTTAGAGGATTGAGTCATAGGTCTTGGTACGAGGCGTATCATGGACTCTTATTATAGTCAGTGTTTGATCCTCTCAATATTGTATTTTTAAGGGATACGGGTCATGGGTATAGATGGTATGCTGTGGTTACAACTTAGTTAGGTGAGTCAAACACTAGGTTGTGTTTGACCCAAGTTTGATTCTTGGATACGAGTTATGGAAACCAATCATATAAGAGGGTATGACTCGTGTGGGTCAGTCCTATCCCTCTGACAAGATTTTATGCAACTTAAGTAGGAGTATTCTGGACATTTCCCTACTTATCCTAATTAGGACCCACAACTTTTAATACACTTAGGAGGTTATTTACCCTATTATTCTATTCATTAACACTTAAAATTATTCTAAAACACTTCATAATTTTCTGAAGAGCTTTTGGGCCAAGAGAGCTAGGGTTTAAACTAAAGAATTTCTTTGGGGCTTTTCCTTGTAATTTCCTTCCATTATCTTCTTGGTTTAAAGTATGATTCTCTTCCCTCATTGTAATTTTAACTAAATACATGGCTTATGTGATTTAATTCATGGTTATAATGTATCATGATTATGGTTTTCAAATATTATTTACGGGTTTTGATAGTTAATGTGTGGTTGTGGTTTCCTATGGTTTTAATTATGCATTTATATGCATTAATGGTGGTTTTAGAAAATTGGATTGAATTGTAATTATTTAATGTTCTTTGAAATTGGTTTTGGTTATATTATGCCCCAAATGTTTTTGATAAAATATTTATAAAGATATATTCATTACATTGACTTCTTTTAATGGAACTATTGCTTGTTTTTTGCTTATGTAATAAAGCTATAAATGGTTTGAAAATTCTAAAGGCTAAATTATTATGCTTGTGGGAAACATTGATGTCTCCCATGTCGTTTAATGTGGTATATGGAAGGGCACTTTAAATTTCCCTTAACCTAAATAGTTTGGCTAAGGATATTACTTGCAAGTAAGGGTTGGTATGATGAGATGACTAATATTGGCCTTGGTTAATAAAATTGTGAATGGATTGATTGGTAATTTAGAAATGGTTTTAATTGGGCATTAATAGTATGACGTATAGCAAAGTTGTGGAAGGTGGTTGTCCCAATGGGACTACAACTGGAAACTCTTATTTGTCGATATGAGAATTGCTCTTAGTAGACCATGTGAATGATGTCACGCTATTGGTGGATGTATTAGTCATCCCATGGAATACTTTCCTATTAATGCATCTTCATGTACTGGGGCCTTTTTAGCAGGGGGAATTGAACCCATATAGCCCTTGGGTGGTTTAGGATGTCCAAGCTACACAACATAGGTAAAGGTTTTAATGGCATGCTAAACCAAGGTTTTACTTAGTTTTGTAATTGTCACTCTTTTATCCTTATCATGAGATTCATGTTAGTAGTCACTCTCTAACCCATCTACTGGTAGTTGTATACGCATGCTATGTAGGAATAAGTCATTGTTCTTCTCCTTCTTATTTATTGACTTGGTGAGAGAATTTAGATTAAAAAGGTGAGCTTTCATCATTTTGAAAGGCTCCCTTTAATGTTATGGAAACTTTTACATATTTCGGTTTTATTTTAGATATTGGTTTGGGCTATGGTTGGGGGTATTCCTAATTGGATTACATTACTCTTTTGGATAGAGGCTTTCTGTTACTTATATGGATTGGTATGGACGAGATCAATATAGGTGTCAGCCTTGGCATTGGAATAGGCTGGTGGACTGACATCATTAGACTATATTGTTGGTTGTTCCATTCAACTACATTTTGGGATTAATTATATTATACTTTGATACTTATCTAGTTATGCCTTGGTTTATGTTCTATGATTTGGTCGGTACAGTTGGGCGGTTTGTGTGGTATGGTTGGACTCAATTTGGTTTGTCAGGGTTGTGACCCTATCCTAGATTCTTAGTAAGAAAATTTATGCTATCTTGTTATATGTTCAAAATTTAGCCAATCATAGGGCAAATATAGTAGTTGGGTTGGGTAACAAGGGGCAATCCCCGGTATCGAATAGACTTGGGATACTCGTTATGACGAGGCCTAGGGTTGGGTTATGTCCAGTTGGTATAAGATCCTAGGTTCATGGTAAATTATTAATCTACAAAGCCATGTCAAGTAGAGTCTCTTTTAGTAATGTCATGCACTCCACACTCATAAGGGATAGGCTATAAGGAATATAGAAATCTTTCACTTTCTTTGAATTCTATCTTCAAGTTTGGGTTCTCAATCTATGAAACTTCTCTAATCATTGTTTTCTTGTATTTCAGGTTACGCCTCTGAGATTTGAAACACAAGAAAATTTTTCCATCCTTTCTAGAGATAATACTTAAGAGGTCCATCCTATGTTTTTAGTATATTTTTTATCTCATGGTCCTATTCCTAATGGTGTTGGAGTTCCTCCTATTCTATCTAATACTCCTCAGGCCTCTCAAGGAAACATAATGACAGTAGAATTTTGTTAGTCTATTTATGTTATTGCCCAATTAGCTTCTCCCCAGACTTAGTTGGGTATGGCTGGTGCTTTATCTAATGAGGCCACAAGGGTTGGTCTATTTATGAAGATGGGTACTCCAACTTTTATTGGAGTAAAAGTGGAAGAGGATCCACAGGACTTCTTAGATGAGATGGAAAAGATCATTCGGGTGATGCAGGCTTTTTCTAATGCTATCTTGCATTGGCTCTTTCCTCAAAAGTTGAGTGAAGATAATATGGAGGAGTTTCTGAAACTAAGGTAGTGGAGGATGTTAGTAAAGGAATATTCTTTGATGTTTCATCTTCTATTAAGGTATGCTTCTAACTTAGTGGCTGATATGAGGTTGAGAATGAGAAAGTTCTCTTCTAGGTTAAATTGAGATTTGATTCTGGAAAGTATGACTAAGGATATTGATATCTTAAGGTTGACTATTCATATATAGCAGGTTAAGGATTAAAAAAGGAGGCAGACAGAGTTTAGGGGTAAGCAGGAAAAAAGAAGCCAATTTTTTTATCAGGGAGGTACTTAATCTCAGGGTGGTAAATATGGTGGAAAGTAGAAGAAAAAGAAGTAGGGTAGTTCTAGCTCCTGTTTTGCTAATGCTCTTTATAAGTTGGGAGACATGCATTATCAAGGTGGTAAAAGTTCTCAGGCTTGGGTTGCCCAATATCAAGCAAGTGGAGGTCAATTAGATTCTTCATGTCCTCCTTGTTGTTTTTGTGGTCATCCTCATTAGGGTTATTATAATGATGTAAGGGACAAATGCTTAATGTGTGGCCAGGTAGGCCATCGGCTTAAGGATTGTCCATCAATAAGGTTGCTATAGAGTCAAATAAGATTTTGTGTCTTCATTATCTATTCCTACACTTGGTGTTGTGAAATCTGCTTCTATTACTGCTCTTAGTTCTAGTGTTTGTAAGAATAGGTTGTATGTGTTGGAATCTCGATAGGAATCAAAGGCATCACCTAATTTTGTTACTGGTATCTTATAGCTTTTCTCTCATGACATATATTGTTTACCTGATCCAGGGTCTACTCTCTTCTATGTAACTCCTTATGTGGCTGTGTTTTTTTGTTTCTATCCAAAAGTTATTTCAGATCCTTTTTCTACTTTTACCCCACTAGGTGACTCGGTTATTTCTAAGAAAGTCTATAGAGGGACTGTGGTATCTTGTAGTGATAAACAGAACTTGGTGGATCTATTTGATTTAGATATGGTTGATTTTGATATTATTGTAGGTATGGACTGCTTACACTTTTGTTACCTGTCTTTGTATTTTCAGACACATAAGGTTATCTTTAAGATCCCTAGTGAACCCATTATAGAATGGGAAGGTAGTTTCTTAGATCATAGGTGGAGGTTTATTTTTTATCTTAAAGCTCGGAGATTAATCTCTAAGGGTTGTCTTTATCACTTGGTTTAGGTTAAAGATTTTAAATAAAAAGATCATTCTTTGTCTTTGCTCCTTGTGTTTATATAGTTTTCAGAGGTCTTTTTAGATGATCTTCCTGATGTTCCATCGAATAGGGAAATAGAGTTTGGTAATGATTTCATTTTGGACATTTGTCTAATTTATATTTCTCCATATAGAATAACTCTGGCAAAGTTATGGGAACTCAAGGAGCAACTTAAGGATCTTCTAGACAAAGGCTTTATTCATCCTAGTGTTTCTCAATGGGGTGCACCGGTGTTGTTTTTGCGCAAGAAGGATAGTTCCCTTCGGATGTGCATTGACTACTGATAGTTGAATAAGGTGACAATCAACAAGTATCCTCTTGCTCAAATAAAGGACTTGTTCAACTAGTTTTGAAGGTGACAAGTTCTTATCTAAGATAGATCTTTATCCTGGGTACCATAAGCTTAAGATTAGGGAGGTGGATATCCCTAAGATGACTTTTTGTACCTGGTGTGGGCATTTTGAGTTCTTGGTTATGTCATTTGAGTTGACCAATGCTCTAACAATATTTATGGACTTGATGAATAGGGTGTTCAGGCAGTATTTGGATCTCTTCATCATTGAGTATCTTGATGACATTTTAGTTTATTCAAAGTATGAGATGGATCAGGTTAATCACCTCCGTGTGGTGTTGCAAACCTTATAGGAATAACAGTTATATTTAAAGTTTGATAAGTGTGAGTTTTGGCTTAACATTGTAACTATATTGGGTTATATAATTTCTAGTAAAGGGATCATGGTGGGTCCATTATAGGTTGTTGTGGTGAAGAGGTGGCCTAGGCCCATGACTCCATCAAATATTCAGAGCTTCTTGGGTTTAGCTGGGTATTATAGGTGGCTTTTGGAAATTCTTTCTTAGATAGCTGCTCCTTTGACTAAGTTGACTAAGAAGAAGGTTAAGTTTTCTTGGTCGGAGGCTTGTTAATTGAGTTTTAAGGAGTTGAAGAATAAGCTAACTTCATCTCTAATCCATACTTTTTCGGAGGGAATCCATGGGTTCGTGCTTTATTATGATGCATCTCGAATAGGTCTTAGTTGTGTATTGATGCAGCAAGGGAAGGTGATTGCCTATGCTTCCAGTTAGTTGAACATATATGAAAGGAATTATCCTACTCATGATTGAAAGTTGTTGGCGGTTCTTTTTGCTTTGAAAATATGGCAGCATTATTTGTATGGTGTTCACGTGGATATCTTTTTTGATTAGAAGAGTCTTTAGTACGTGTTCACTCAGAAAAAGCTTAATCTCAGGAAGAGGGGATAGTTTGAGCTTCTCAAGGATTATGATATGAGTCTTCACTACCATCCAGGTAAGGATAATATGGTTGTTGATGCTCTTAGTAGGTTATCCATGGAGAGTTTTGCTCATGGGGAGGAAGGAAAGCAAGAATTGGTAAAGGATATTCACCACTTAGTTAATCCTTGAGTTCATCTCTTGGACTCCTAGGATGGTGGTGTGGTGGTGCAGGAAGTGGTTCGATTATCTCTTGGGGAAGAGATTAAAGAGAAACAAGTGTTGGATCCTATCTTGATAAAAATGAAAAGTTATATTGGTGGGCAAAAGGTAGTTGTGTTTTAGATCAGTGGTTATGATAATTTAAGGTACTAAGAGAGGTTGTGTGTTCATGATGTCGATGGGTTATGACAAAGGGTTTTGGATAAGGTGCATGAGTCGCGCTATATAGTTCATCCCGGCTCAGCTAAGATGTATAATGATCTTAAGGAAATCTATTGGTGGAGTAAAATGAAGTGACATATGGCTGATTTTGTAGCAAAGTGTGTGGTGTTTCAACAGGTTAAGGTTGAGCACATAAGGCTAGGAGGGTTGTATCAAAAAATTATGTGGCCCCAATGGAAGTGGGAACTGGTCAATATGGATTTCGTTACCGATCTTCCTTAGTCTCGGAATTGGTATGATTTGATTTGGGTCATCATGGATAGGATAACTAAGTCTATGCATTTTTTTCCAGTGTAGGCTACCTTTCTGGCAGAGGATTATATGAAGCTATATCTTTAGGAGATTGTGAAGGTGGATGGGGTGCCTGTTTTGATTATTTCTGCTCGTGGCACAGATTTTACATCTCACTTCTTCTGATCTTTTCATAAAGGGCTAGGGACTAAGGTGAGTCTGAGTATTACTTTTCATCTGCAGACAGATGGGCAAGCAAAGAGAACTATCTAGATATTGTAGGATATACTTCGGGCCTATGTGATTGATTATGGTGGAAATTTGATTGGGCATCTACCTTTGGCAGAGTTTTCTTACAACAATAGTTGTCATTCTAGTAATTTTATGACCCCTTTTAAGGCATTGTATGGTAGGAAGTGTAGATCTTCTCTTGGTTGGTTCGATCATGGTGAGGTGGAAATGTTTTATCCTGACTTGGTTTACCAAGCTATGGAGAAGGTGAAGGTTATTGAGGATTGTATTAAGGCAGCCCAAAGTCACCAAAAGTCCTAAACAAATATTAAGCATAAGGACTTGGAGTTTGAGGTTAGGGATAATGTTTTCCTTAAGGTATCTCACATGAAGGTACTGGTACAGTTTGACAAGAAGGGGAAGCTCAGTCCCCAGTATGTTAGTCCTAATAAGATTTTATGGATAGTTGGTAATGCTGGTTATGAGCTGGAGTTTACTTCTAGCTTGAGCTTGGTTCATCCGGTCTTCCATGTTTCCATGTTGAGGAAGTGTCTTGGTGATCCTTATTTGGTTGCTCCTTTGGAAGGGTTGGATATCTTTTATTCTTTGTCTTATGAAGATGTCCCAGTTAAGATCTTGGATAGGCAAGTTCGTCGGTTGAGGACCAAGAATGTGGCTTGGGTTAAGGTTCTTTGGTGGAACCATAAGGTGGAAGATGCTACTTGGAAAGCGTAAGAGGTCATGAAGTCCAAGTATCCATATTTGTTATCAGCTATTGGGATGCGTGTAGAAGGTATGTGTCACCAACACAGTTATTTTCAAACTTTGTTAAAGAAAAGACCTATATCTTTGCCTCTTTTTTTTTTTAATTTCGATAATGCAAATGACTTTAGCGTGTGGTTACCCCTACCTTGTCCATCATTCAGGGATGAATTTTCCCAATGGGGGAGACAGAAACTTCCTGAGTTTTGACCCTTAGAAAAGTTCCTTGAATTCTATTCTCCAGACCCAATACGACTCATGGGTACAAGCCGCATGTTGGGGTATGAGTGGTATGGTCCTATTGTATGCTGACCAGTGTTAGTTGGTGGGTTGGTTTTGGTTACTAAAATGCGTACGACCTAGAGGTATGAGTCATAGGGCTTTGTACAAGTCGTATCAGGGTCTCTTATGGTGGGCAATGTTTAATCCTCTTAATATTGCATTCTGTAAGGGATATGGGTCATGGGTACGGATGGTTTGATGTGGTTACAACTTGGTTGGATGAGTCATACACTGGACTGTGTCAGATCCAAGTTTGAGGCTTAGATATGAGTTATGGAAACCAATCGTATATGAGGGTACGACTCATATGGGTCTGTTGTATCCCTGTGACGCAATTTTTTCCAACTTAAGTAAGGGTATTCTAGATATTTCCCTACTTACCCTAATTAGGACCCATGACTTCTAATACACTTAGAAGATTATTTATCCTATTATTCTATTAATTAACACTTAGAAACTATTCCAAAACACTCCATAATTCTCTCAAGAGCTTTTGGGGAAAGAGAGCTAGGGTTTCAACTTAAGACTTGCTTCGAGGCTTATCTTGGTGATTTCCTTCCGTTATCTTCTTGGTTTAAGGCATGATTCTTTTCCCTCATTGTAGTTTCAGCTGAAGGCATGGTTTATATGATTGATTTCATGGTTCTACTATTTCGTGATTATGGTTTTCAACTATTATTTTGGGTTTTTCATATTAAATGCTTGGTTATGGTTTCTTATGGTTTTAATTATGCTTTATATGAATTAATGGCAGGGTGTAGCAATGTCATGGAAGGTGGCGGTCACGGGAGGACTAAAACTAGAAACTCATATTTGCCGATATAAGGATTGGTCATACTAGACCGTGTGCATGATGTCACACTATAGTGGGATGTACTAGTCATCCCATGTGATACTTCATGGGTCGTACGGCTATATGCACTTTGGACCTTCCACAAAGGTAAATGAACCAATATTTCCTGTGGGTTGTTTAGGATGGCCAAGCTACACAACCCAGGTAGAGATTTAAAAGTCATGCTAAACCCGATCCCCTTTCCCAATATGGTTATATATATGTATGGTTGTGTGCATTGGATGGTTTTACTTGGTTTTGTAACTGGCATTATGTTATCCTTCTCTTTAGATTCATCCTAGTGGTCACTCACTAACCCATCTACTGGCGATTGTACACCTACTTAGTGATTGACTCGGGTATAGAATTTGGAATTAAGTGGTAAGCGTCCATCCTTTCGGAAGGCTCCATTTCATGTTATGGAAATATTTAGACATTTTAGTTTTATTTTTTATATTGGTTTTGGCTATGGTTGGGGGCACATCCCAACCAAATTTCAGTACTTTTTTCGATATAGGCTTTGTGGTACTTATATAGGTTGGTATGGGTGGGATCAGTATAGGTGTTAGCCTTGGCATTTGAATAGGTCAACGGGCTTACATCATTGGAGGATATTGTTGGTTATTCCATCCTACTACATTTTTCAGTTAATTATATTTTATTTTGATACTTATCCGGTTATGGCCCGGTTTATGGCCTATGGTTTGGTCGGTATGGTTGGACGTTTTGTGTTGTACGATTGGACTTGGTTGGGTCAGTCACGGTTGTGACCCTATCCTAGAGTCTTAATGAGAGCATTTATGCTATCATGTTATATGTTCAAAATTCAGCCAATCATGGGGCAAATATGGTAATTGGGTTAGGTAACAGGGGGCGGTCCCCAGTCCCAGATGAACTTGCGATGCCCTTTACCACAAGGCCTACGATCGGGTGGTGTTGGGACGAATCCTTAATCTCAGATAAAATACCAATATCACTCTACTGATGGCATATCTATTGCTGTTATTTCCATAAGTCTCGATACTTGTTCTCTCTATGGTCCTCTCATAATTAACATCCCGATGGAAGTAGGATTCAGATGCTACCCAGTGCTATGACACCAAACGAAGTGACAACACAAAAGCTCTAACACATCCATGCACCAATGTCCATTTTGGAAGGATGTATATTAGGAAAAGTTGTGGACCGCACAAGAAATCCATTCTCGTACTCAAAATTGGTAAAGAACCCTGATGAACACAAATAGACCAAACCTTGGTCTTATGACTGCTTGATGAATCAAATGATATCCATGGCTTATAGGGATCTACAACATGACTGTAATTCCCAATGCCAAACCTCGAAGGCTAAAGTTTTCACGAGCTTTACAGAAGCCTAACCTAGCCCAAATTCTTTTCGGCTATCACTGAAGATCTTAGATATCCATCTCTGACTCTCTAGTATGATGCCGGCTAAAATGCAAGAAATGCGAGTTGAAGTCTCATCTATATTTGTCAACAAGGTTGTATTATCCTTCGGGGATAGAATAGAGTTAAAGAATGTGCTCGAGGTTAATAGGAATTCAGGCACATGATAAGGAGTCAACAAGTGAATTTCCTAAAATGCCAATGTAGCATCCGTAAGATATGTTACGGACGTCTCTAAACCAATCCACATGACTCAACTAAATACTTTGCTCTTGTACTAACACACCGATGTAACCTAGGCACTACTACCGATTTCTCATGAACCAATTTCTCATGTCATCATGGTACCTACCATAATCCACCAGCAAGTAAGCCAACCCATAGTCTAGAATGCCTAGTAATGAACTACTCAATAATATAAGGAAAATAATGCACAATAAATGAAATAAAGATCAATAAATAATAAAATCCCAAAACCAGGTGGTATAAGTACAAGAGCTTCTATTATAATAAGTGTCCGAAATTGAAATATTCACATCAATAGAGATAACACGTACTATGATCTGCAGGATAAAGAAGTGTAGTATGAGTACCAAATGAATGGTACTCATTAGGTAACTGCCAACGGAGCTCGAAAGATAAAGCAGATATATACAACACATAAACAGAATGAAAACTACACCAAAGAGTCCAAAAATAATACATCAGGTCAATTAGAATAATAAGGGACAACTATCCTGTTCAAGCCCAAGAGCCTACCATTATCAAACTAAGGAAGTATGAGGTTGAACTATCCTTTTCGAACCACATTTAAAAGCTACCAATACTACACCGTATATCCCAGGAAAATATACATATAAAGGGCGAAAGAAGGATATATTGCAATATAGAAGGTGAAGAAATAAACATACAATATGAACAAAAGAAGGAAAGGATATACGGTAGAGCCAGATCTTCATATGGCTATATATCTATATATACATATAAACATGAGTTCATCTCAAAGTATAATCTAGATCAACATATCCTCATTCTATGACCTCATTATAATACTACTAGTATTTAATACTATCATACTCATGGTTTCTAATCCACATAGATAGATATGATATAATGATTCATAATAATACGTTCATCAGATAGAAGAGGCCGAAGACATACCTTAAATCATGATACTAGATCAATGACCAATCTGTCATAAGCTAGCCATAAAAATGATCATATCAATGATAGTAAAAATATGAATAAAAGAATGGATAATCGGCTAATCCCGACAACCAAATTCCTAGTTGAGCCTATACGTAACCCTACTTCCCCAGGCATGGAAGGTTAAATAAACATAAAAAAATACAAGGAATATTCTTCACATATATCTATGCAACCATCCCATACCGAATGATAGACGTAGGTGCATATAGGTGATAGGTAATGTGCTTGCAGGAGTGAATTCAAAGTACAAAATTGATACCACAATATCATCATCGTAACTAACATCATCATCATAATTAACTTTTGTATTTTCTAGCTATCAATATCATCATAATAGTATACTCCAGACACTAACCGGGTATCAATATCATCACAATAATATCCTCCAGACTCAAATCGGATATCAATATCATTATAATAGTATCCTCTAGTCTCAAATTGGGTATTAATATCATTAATGTCCATAGATATATTACCAACTACTCATTATCCATGGTTCTCACACATTTCTCATTAAACGACCATTCACCAACATACACAATCATAAATTCCATAACTGAACAACATATACTAATATACTCATTCACATAATTATATTGTCATAAAATATGTATCTTGTAAATAATTCCCAATTACTCGCTATTAGTTGACCAATGCTTATTATTATTAAACAACTAATCCACCAACCATCACACGACCTATAATTATTAGCCTAAACAATATCCTTCGCATAATCCTTATTCATGGAATAGAAATTAGTCATTATTTATTGTATAGCCTACACCTAACATCTAGTTATGGTTCATCATTGGACCATAATAGCCATTTATCCACTATTCATTGTTATCAACTAATCATCCTATATTCGTTAATCATTATAAGTCAACACATTACCATTTATCATCCACACATATTTTATTACTAACACCATTTATTAACTAGACATAGATTACCAACTAATCCTTGTTTATCAACTATTTATCATTATTAACTAGTCATCTCCTTTCACTAACATCTCTTGTCATCTATCCTCATTAATACACAAATCCTTATTTAAAAACTAATTAGCATCATAAACATAGTCATCAGTATCAAATAATCTCCACCTATGCTAAACCTTACATCATCATAAGCCACGTATCTACTATCGCTAGCTATCATATTTAAATTAAGCAAGGTTCATTAACTAGTACATTAGATTCCTAGCCATCAAGTGCTATAGTCACCTAATTGAAAACTAGCTACCACCTAGCTTAATCCTTGATTAGGAAGAACAGTCAAAAGATCATATTTATTCTAGAATCACATCAATTACCGATATAATAATCATGAATGTATCAAATCTACACATGCCATCACTAGTATTCAATTAATGGAATAATAAGAGTCATACCACATCTTCCTCTATCCCCTACTGGAGAGATATGTACATAAACATATACATATATATATATCCATATTCTACAACCATATCCTTTACAAGGATAAATATTTCCTATATGTCAAATTAATATAAAAAAACATGGCCTTTGGCCCAATCACATTTCCTGAATAGGCTCAACATCATAATCACGGCCTTAGGCCTATATACATATCCAAAACTTGTATCAATAAACATATTTATAAGTCATAGAATATCTATAATAATGTCATATATAACAAGCATAATATCAATAAGCATATAATCATCTCACATTTAGGAAGCACAATATCAATAAGAAATATATTCATCTCACATCTAGGAGGAATAATATCAATAAGCATATAATCATCTCATATCTAGGTGGCATAATATCAATAAGCATATAATCATCTTGTATGTAGGAGAAATAATATTAATAAACATATATTAATCTCCCATCTAAGAGGCATAATATAAATAAGATGTATTGATCCCATATCTAGTAGGTATAATATCAATAAGCATAAATTAATCTCATATCTAGGACGCATAATATAAATAAGCATATAGTCATCTCATATATATAGGTCATACATCATGATGATGAAGAATGTCACATATCAAGACCAATTATAATATCTAAGAGAAATATCATCTTTATAGTCCCAATAGTCATAACTAAGAGGAATATAATCTCTACAGGCCCAATAATCATAACTAAGAGGAATATTATCTCTAAAATCCCAACATCACTCCCACAAGGAATATCATAGACATAACTCAAAAGTCATAATCGAGGGAAAATCATTATAATTTACCAAGTCATGAAGTAACCTTATACTAAGGTTTACTAGTCCCAACTATGCCTAACATCTGCAACTAAGTCCGCGAGGATTACCCAAGTCTTGGCCTAAATGTGCCCGGCAATCTCACTTTTAATCCTTAATTTTCATAGTTAGGTAAACTATGCCATAAACTAGGCTAAGGTATCTAGTTCAAATTCTTGATGTCAAGTAAGCTATATTCAGGCTTAAGATAGGAACACCGACTAGAAACAACGGTACTCAAGTCAAGTCTACCCAAATTACAATTTCAATACCACCACATTAGCCTAATATAGTAAAATATACCAATCATGTTTCCAATATAAACACCACATCCCAAACCTAGAATTATATCATATCCATGCTACAAACTAATTTAAATTGGGGAGAAAGCAAAATAATTCTAAAAGGTTTTAAACATACTATCTTATCGGTCCAAAACCCTTATCAAATCCCCAAATATCAGTAAACAAAGCTAAGTTAATCTTCTCATAATCAATCCTAACATCAAAATTCAAACACAATATATGTCACACATTATCTACGAAGAAAACTAGACAGAAGCCTACCTCAATGCCAAACAGTAAAACCTCACTTCATTCACAGAAGCTTGACTTCACTTCACCATCCAAAAATGTCATCGCACTATCAAAATCATAATCTAATAATCAATACAAGTCTAATGATACACATATTGCACAATTGTTCTTCGGTTCCATAAATGACACCAGAAACCTAAGTGGTTCCCACTTATGGTAAAAGCATTTTCGAAGACAACACAAAGTTCACACATGGACAAGGAATCATAACCATCAAGAAATTGGTGAAAACAAATTATTCTTTCGGTTAAAATCAAACCTTAAGTTAAATTGGGCTTTGGGTCCAAATTAAGAAATTAAAGCATGAATTCAAAGGATTCTTACCTTAAATTTGAAGATATTGACGTTAAAAGATGATAAACAAGCTCCCACATCATCCACCATGATTAATTTTAAGTTAATATGCCTATTTAAGGTTTTAATCTCTCAAGGGTGAATAGAAAATGAACCAAATTGCAACAATAGGGTCTATTTATGGGCCCCAGGAAAAGAGATACCACGATCTTTAAGATGTGGGTTGCAATTGTGATTTTTGTGGTCTTATCGCTATCACTTTGATACAATCTCAATAATTCATACCATAATCGTAGATGCATCAGAACCAACAAAACTTGTCAAAATCTCCAAGCTTCCAATGTGCCTCAAGATTCATTCAAAATCCAACATGACCAAATAAAATATGTAACCATACTAAATTAAATATTTTAGACACGATGGCAAAGTAAAGTTTTCCAGCAGAGGTTTTTCCAACCAAATATGGGTCTCACACCCATATTATGATTTTCCAACTTTTTGACTAGTAGGTCGAAATGAGCTTGGGTGCAATGGGACTCATATCAAGGTGTACGTAGCCTAAAACTAATATTCCGGATCTTTTGGAATAGCTAGAATTTGAATCCAAGATTTTTTTATTAATGTTTTACCCAGTCATCATTTGGGAACATCAAAGACTTCTAAATAGGAAATTGACTCTAAAAACTAAACGAACTACCCGATAACCGAACCGTCTTTCACAAAAAGCCATAAATGACTTGGGGAAGCTATGGAGAAGCTCAAATTGTAAAGATAAGTAAAAATATAAGAAATGACTACAAAGGTCATTACCCTAGAGGAAAAAGTATAAAAATATAGAGAAGAGAGATAGGTACAGGCAGCTGGGATATAGAATTTAGAATAGAGGCAATGTGGACCAAGTTGGTCAAGGGTCAAAAAAATTAGGAGAACATCCTTAAGGAGATTAAGGTTGTCATTTTAGGGTTTACCTAAAAGGATGAATCTTATGTTATCAAGTAGTTAGAGCACCAGTTCAGGTGAATATCGGCAACACTAAACCAGAGGTAATTGGATACCCCTTCGAGAAATACTGTTCAAATTTTGAAAAATGATGGTCATGTTCTTCCTATTACAATACCGAGTGGTATAATTACCATGGATCCTTTTTTACCTACTACAGGAGTGTCAAGCAATGATTAAGCTACTGTTGATGTGATACTTCTTATAGAGTTAGCAAAAGAAATAGGTGGTGATGATAAAGTTAATAAGGATAAAGGTATGGATAATGGAAGCAATCTAGTAATCAAGCTGATCCCTAGACCATTCGCAAGTTTTCCTCAAAGACTATAATAGAAAAAGAGGAAGAAATGTTCAAGATGTGTATTAAAAAGCTTAGAAACATGATCTTAAATATCTCTCTCCTTAAAGCATTAAAGGATATACCTGGGTATGCTAGGTTTATGAAGTTTTAGTGACAAAGAAGAAGGAGATGCCCCAGGAATGCTAGGTTTTTTAAAGTGTTAGTGACCAAGAAGTGGACTATAGTTTTGAGGATATGGGTGGACTTCACCATTGTAGTGCAGTTCCTTCTAGATCTCTAGCTTAAAAAGAGGTAATCCTAGTGCATTAAAAGTCCCTTGTATGATTGGGACATCCCAATTTGCCTGAGCTCTATCTGTGACTTAGTGGCCAGCATAAATCTGATATCTCTGGTCGTATTCACATAATTGGGTTTGAGCCCCCATGAGCCGACTACTATGCAGTAGTTGATGGCTGATCACACCGTCAAGAATCTTATTGGCATTTCCAATTATATGAAGGTAAGTGTAAATCACCTCATCTTTCTAGCTGACTCTATGATTCTAGATTGTGAGGTGGATTTTAAGATGCCAATAATTATTGGAAGATCATTTATAGCTATGGGAAAAGCAATGGTTGACATTGAAATGGAGAACTAAAGTTCAGAGTCAACAAGAAGAATTCACATTTAATGTTCGAAGAATAATGAAGTAGTCGATTGACATAAGAATGGTGCCAGTCATTAATTGTGTTGATAACCTTAGAGGGTTCTAATTTCGGTATCTTCATGAATTTTGAGTAGTCAAAATACCTACATCATGCATCAACATTAAATCAAGTTCTACATGGGCTTTTTGGTGAAGTCATAGTAACAAACGTAGCCACATTGTTTTGCAACTTTAAATTAAGTGCTAGTGGGAGGCAACCCACTATTTTAGTATTTACATTATTTTTTTATAGGTTTATATCTTTTAGACTGATCTAGAATTCGACAAGGTTTATACATTTATTATCTTTTGGGTAAGAGTACTATGTGACCAATCAACAAGGTCACAAGTCCCACTCGGGTAAGGTAAATATTGTGCAATAAGTAAAAAGATGAATTTTAAAGGATATTAAGGGGAGATTCTTGACTCTGACATATAATCCTATTTACAGAGCTTTAAATACCAATTACAGACCAGTAAGTACCTAGTTAAGTATCAAAATACAAAGTATAGAAAGTAGAAAAATGGGCCAAAGATTTTGGCCCACATACGATCAACAAATACAGATTGTATGTTCCATATACAGCCTGTATGTGGTAGACATAAGTGGCCAGCATGTGGGCCTAATTTTTTTAAAATATTTTTAGCCCATCCATTCTTAAATAAACCTAAAACCAGCACCTCCTTGACATTTAAGCTATGTTTGACTCATTTGTAACTCACCAAATCCTTAAAAATTCATTTTTTTGTAAAAATATCAATTTGCCTCTGAAAGTGTAAACTTGTCCAACACCAAAAAAAAGGTTAAATTAGCACTATTTGGTGGTAGCAACTTGTCAAAAATTATTGTTCACATGTTGGAACTTTGAGTTTACTTCACCTCTTTGTAGTACACTTTCTATTTTGCATCGAAAAGGTAATGTTCGTGGCTCCTACTCATAGTACTTTATGTTAAAATTAAAGACAAGTAGTTAATGTGCTTATTTTCTTGAAATATAAGTTGTTACCAACAAATTTGTTAGTTAGGATCCTTGAAATATACTAAAATCTTAATGTAGGGAGTGGTTCTTAGATTAAATCCTAAAATTATGCTCTAACCAACGTCAGTTCTAGAAGAAGTAGGGGAATACTAAGAGTTTGGCATGATAGTTGGTAGTGATAAACATAATTCTTGATGTATTCATTAACATTGGACTCGTTCAAACTAAATTCAAGTATAGGGGTGTGAAAATGTAAGGAAAATGAAGGTTGTCAAATTTTGAGTCTTTCTTCAAATTTTACAATCCCTCACTTGTTGTTAGAAACTAACTCTTAGTTTATCAGCTAAACATTGCTCCCAAAGTTGCAAATAAGAAGGTTGTTGAATCTAGGAGATGAGAAGATTCCCCAATCTAATTTTCTCACTAGAGGAGTACCATATTATGTAGCTTAGAGCAGCTATGGCTAGGGTGACACGTCGAGTGACTAGATGACAGATGCATGATGTAGTTGAGACTATTACTTTTTTGACACGATTGGTATGCAGCTACCAGATAAAATACATTAGGGTAGAAGTCCAGTCTTTACCCAACCTAGGTCTTAGACTAAAGATATTCAAGTTGTCCAGGCTGCATAAATTGCTCTATCCCAAGCAAGAATGATGTCAGCCTAGAGAAAACCCCTATATTCTCTTCTTTTGGGTGATGATAATGATGCTGAGGATGAGGCAAAGTTAGAGCCAGTTCTATAGATTTATGATTAGGACCCCTAATCTGAGGAGGAGTACAAGGATGAGTGTAGGCTTACAGTTCATGAGTATCCATCAGGTGTACCCCAGTCTGAGGAGAGTACAAGTCAATCCTCTCCCCAAGTGTTAGTTCAATGTTCAAAGGCACCAATACTATATAGAAAAAGTTTCTCCCCTAAATATTTCCTAGTGAACCTCTTAAGGAGGTTAACCTAATATGGTGTGTGGATGGACTAAGAACCAAATTTGATAGAGATCGTCATATTACACAGACCAATAACCTTAGAAGGTCATTTATGAGGAGTGAACAATTGAGCTATCTAGATTTAGCAGTGCACCATAGTTATGGGAAACTTTTGATTGTTATCAGTTAGATTTGATGACTAGACCACTCTGTTCTTACAACCCATCTCTGGTTTGGGAATTCCACATATCATACGATGCCACTATATCCTTGAATATGCCCAGAAGGGCTATTTTAATACATGTTGAGCAGCCCTATCTTGAGTAAACACTAGTTAAAGGTGTTATGGTTGACATATCAGTGATGTCCATCCATTGAGTTCTCTTTAGGACAGACAATGTTACCCCAGCACCTACATCAGAGTATAACTACAAATTTATAGTCAAAAGTGACAAATATATTATGAGGGATATTGAGCACAAACATAAGATAGTTGAGATGGAGAGATGGATAGTCGACTACATTTATCCCTTTGGTAATGAAAAACTAAAGATAGAGGGATATGGAACGATAAAGAGGGTAGCACTAACTTTTATTGCTATATTTTGGTGGTTGCTCATCAGATGTAGGCTATTTCTAATTACTTAGCTATCATTATCCAATGATAGATATAAAGTAGACTATTATCGGGTGTCCACTAATGTAGAACATTGTCAGGTATAATATTGACTTTATAGCCATCATTCCATATGAGATTTATGTTAGATCCTTTGGGAAGATGAAGACTTTGCCATTCCCTTATCTTATTTAAAGACTGTATGATGACGCAAGTGTAAAAGAGATATTGGAAGTTGATGTGAGAGAATAGGTGATCGATACAATAATTATAAAGATGAAAAATAATTAAGCATATTTAATTCTTCCCAGGAGACCTTCTCATCGTACTAAAACACCTCAGGCCCAGAGTGAGGTCCCTTTAGTTTCCACCAAGCTTAGTAATGTATATAGAGAGGTTGTAGTAGCTAGTATATATTTTGAGATGTGGAGTAGAGAGAGGCTCTGAAGGTGATGACATAGGGTAGGGAGACCCCAATGACATCTACATCAGCCCCAATTTCTACCTTAGAGCCGGTTGGTGTGTCTTTAAGGTCCACTCACCCATCTAGTTTAGTTATTGCATCAGGTATGGTATTAGTTTCTCATACAATTTTTAGAGCTTAGATAGTCAAAGCGCGAACATGTCTGAGATGGTTAGTGTATCTTTAATCAAACATGTCTGCTCGTCATTGGTAGAGAGGTTGTGTGGATTTTAGACAAGTTTGATCTTTTCCCTTGTCATGGACTCAGTTCTTCGAGATGTTCTTGAATAATATCCTTAGAAATTGACTGTGGGACCAGTTCTCCTTATTGGAGTAGGGCTCCATAATAGTTCCTGAGTATGAGGCTTATTTTGATAAGTTGGAGAGTTTGTTGCTTTCTTAGAGGGTTGAGAATCCGTATTTGTATGGCTACTCAAAGTCTACTTATTGTGGGTAGGACTTTTGCTGAGGTTTTAGATTCTACCTAGGTGATTGAGGAGATGCTCTGTTAGGGTCGTGAAGGTCATGATAAGAGTCCTAGATTTTATGGAAGATTCAATAACAGCCATAGTAGTTCTCGATTTAGAGATTGTAGCCCTCATGTAGGGTATTTTTTTAGTCTATATTTTTCGGCCTCAGAGTTAGCCTAGAGATCAATTTTAGGTAACTTTATAGATTATTAATAGAGGTCAGTCTGGTGCTAGTAATTGCCATGATATTAGACATGATTAACCTTTGAGAGATTTATCTTTTGTCCAATCTAGGCATGGTAGTTATTTTGAGTCTACTAGATCTGTTGGTTCTTGTTCTGCTCTAATTTTCTATTTCACTTATGGACTTCATGGTCACTATTTTCGTGATCATGATAGATGTAGGGCGATTATTGTTTTAGCTCATGGTGCTACCCCTATTAGAGTAGTTCATCCCTTGGGTAGAGGTGGTTCTCATGGTCGTAGAGGTAGTTACTAGGGTAATGTAGGAGGTTCTAAGGTAGGTAGGATAGGGGGTCAGTCAGGTGACCAGTCAGGTGGTGGTCTTGGTAAGTCTATACCCCAGGCAGAGACTTTGAGTATTGTAGTTACAGATATAATTTTTGTGTGCCGCAAGCCATTTCTTGCTTTTTTTGATCTGAGGCCCACTTTTTTGAATATATATGCTTATTATACACCATAGGCAACTAGTGATTTATTATTTGTGCCTTTTCACTTATCTACTCCCTTGGGTGGTTCATTAGTAGTAGATCAAGTATTCAAGTCTAATGTTGTGATAGTTAGTATGTTGATACTTGTGTTGATCTTATTATTCTGCATATGTAGGTTTTTGATATGATTTTAGGCGTGACTTATTATCCCACTATCTGTGATCATGGATTATTTTTCTAAGACCGTTATCTTAGCTATACTTGATATAGATCCAATCGTATGGTAGGGACCGATTAGCTGCACATCAATGGGGATTATCTATTATGTTGAGGCTAGGAGGATTAATCTAGGGGTTGTGAGTCCTATCCCACTTATATTTGTGATACTCACTTGGAGAGTCCATCTTTTGAATCTATTTTATTACTTGTCAAATTTTGGATGTGTTCCTTACCGACCTGCCTGGTATTCCCCGTGAGATTGAGTTAGTTGTTGACCTCAAGCCTAGCACTCAATCTATTTCTATGGAACCTTATCATATCATTGTTGTTGAGCTTAAGAAACTAAGTTCTCAACTTTAAGCCTTTATTGTTAAAGGTTTTATTAGATTTATTGTGTCCCCATGGGGAACACTTGTATTGTTTGTAAGGAAGAAGTATGGTTCTATGTATATGTTGATTGATTATAGGCAGCTCAATATAGTTATAGTGAAGAACTGTTATCCTATGCCTCATATTTATGATTTTTTTTTTAACCAGCTCCAGGGTGCAGCCATGTCTTCTAAGATTGATTTGAGGTTTGCATACCATCAGTTGATGATTTAGGCTGAGGATTTCTTGAAGGCAGCTTTTAGGACATGTTCTATTCATTATGAGTTCTTAGTAATATCCTTTAGGTTGACTAATGCCCCATCCATATTCATAGTTTTGATCTAGTATTTAGGCATTATTTGTACTCCTTCGTGATTGTATTCATTGACGACATCCTTGTGTCTTAAAGACGTAGT
This sequence comes from Capsicum annuum, assembly GCF_002878395.1. NCBI lineage: Eukaryota > Viridiplantae > Streptophyta > Magnoliopsida > Solanales > Solanaceae > Capsicum > Capsicum annuum. The sequence goes on from NC_061115.1 coordinate 39,413,505, forward strand.
GAGAAGAATGCACAATAATTGATGGTCGTTCTCCATACTTTGAGAGATTATTTTCTTTTCACTCTGTTCTCTAAGTATTATTTTTTGATTAAGTCTATGACATTCCTTGGT
>NC_061115.1:39413715-39430574 GCF_002878395.1 Capsicum annuum
TTCTAAGATTGATTTGAGGTTTGCATACCATCAGTTGATGATTTAGGCTGAGGATTTCTTGAAGGCAGCTTTTAGGACATGTTCTATTCATTATGAGTTCTTAGTAATATCCTTTAGGTTGACTAATGCCCCATCCATATTCATAGTTTTGATCTAGTATTTAGGCATTATTTGTACTCCTTCGTGATTGTATTCATTGACGACATCCTTGTATCTTAAAGACGTAGTGAGAAGAATGCACAATATTTGATGGTCGTTCTCCAGACTTTGAGAGATTATTTTCTTTTCACTATGTTCTCTAAGTATTATTTTTTGATTAAGTCTATGACATTCCTTGGTTATGTGGTGTCTAAGGATACTATTATGGTAGACCCAGCAAAGATTAAGGTGATTTGAAATTTTTCTAGACCAACATCTGTGACATATATTCATAGCTTTATTGGTTTGGTTTGTTACTATAGATACTTCATTGAGGGCTTTGCTACTATTTTGACCCTTATGACCAGATTGACTTGAAAGAAGACTCCTTTTCGATGGTTCAGTAGTGTGAGTCCATCTTTGAAAGGCTCAAGGATTTTCTTACTTCAACTCTCATGTTAGCTATTTTTATTTAGGGTGAGGGATCCATCATTTTTTACGATGCTTTGAGTATTTGTCTTGGTTGTGTTTTGATGTAGGGAGGTTGTGTTATTGCTTATGCTTCTAGACAGCTTAAGGTGCATGAGCGCAACTACCGACTCATGATTTAAGGTTGGTAGCAATAATTTTTGGGCTCAAAATTTGGAGGCACTATCGCTATTGTGTGCATTGTGAGGTTTACATTGGTCATCATACCTTTAACATCTTATGACCCAGTGGGATCAATACTTTTTCCTTGGTAGAGTTTCCATATAACAACAGTTATTATACGAGTATTGAGATGGAACTTTTTGAGGCTTTGTATGGTATGATATATCACTCTCTATTTGGGATAGTTTGAGACTTTTAAGGTGAGGCCCCGTGGTAGAAATTTTCTTTAGGTTTCATTGGATAGAATCCGGATAATTCAGGATAGGCTGAGAACATCCCAGCCTAGGCAGAAAGCCTATGTATATTGTAGCATCAATTCCTTGATATTTGGAGTTGGTGACCATGTATCGCCTATGAACGGTGTGATGAGATTTGGGAGGAATGGTAAGCTCAGTCCCCAATATATTTGTCCTTTGGATATTCTCTACGCATGGCTGAGTTAGCTTTTGAATTAGCTTTACTTCTAGTTTTTTTTATTTCTCATCCTATTTTTGAAGTCTCTATGTTGCAGTGATTTATTCCTACCTCATTTTATGTGCTTAGATAGGACTCATTCCAGTTAGAAGAGCATTTGAACTTTGTGGAGGATCCTATTCTTAATTTGGCAAGTGATATTAGGAGATTGTGTACTAGGGATATTCAGGTAGTTAAGGTTAAGTGGAGGCACTGTCTAGTAGAGGAGGCCACTTGGGAGATCGAGAGTGATATGTGGACCCAATATCCTCACATGTTTGAAACTTTAAGTATTTCCTCATTTTTAACTTTTAGGGGTGAATGTTCCTTTAGTAGTGGATATTGTAATGACCCGTCAGGTCATTTTCCATATTTCTACAAATTTTTGTTGTTAGAGCTTTTTAACCGCCGCCCCATATCATTTATGACTTACTAGAACTGATAGCTCGATTATCATACACTTTATTTAGGTTTGAGAGTCAATTCTATGCTTCAAAGTCTTCACTGGTACCAAATTACCACCAACCAAAAACTTTAGTAAAACAATCTCAGATGTGAATTTTGACTATGCCAACAGCTCCAAAATATAAATTTTAGGCTAGGTAGACCATTAGATCTTAAATGCCTTGGGTTTTATCCCTTTAAAACAACTCGAGTCTTGAACCTACTGATCATCATACTACTCATACCTTTAATTGTATGGTGTGGGTATGGTTTTAGGACCCTATTCATTTTTTGGTCATATTAATATTGGAAAAGTTCTAACAAAGATATGAGAAGACTCCTTATAAGTCGTATGTTCAAGATACGAGAAGTATAGTGTCCAATCTTGTATTGTCTACTGTCTAGCCTAGATGTTCTGCTTAATGTACGACTTGAGGGATACTAGGGAAAGGGAATCATATGTTTGATAGAATATGGTATCCATTTTTATCATCAAGTGACGATTTGAGGGTACCACATGTATAATGTGGTTATGACTTGAGGGTTCCAATAATACCTACCTGCGGAAATTTTTACAGTTTAATTTGGGGGTCTTCTGATGTTTCCCCTCTTTTCTCCTTTCTACACCATGACATAAAAAAACTTTTGGGACCTCATTAACCCCGTATTCTCAATCAAACAATCTTAAAAACACTCTTAAAATCTCTCTCAAGCTCTTAGTTCAAGAAGAGGCTAGGATTTGTACAAGGCAATCAATTAAGGCTCTAGATGATGGTTTTCTATGTCTTCCTTGTTATCCAAGGCATGTTACTCCTCTGACATTGTAAGTTCAACTAAAAGCATTTTTAATGGATGGTTTCAATGGTAATATTGTGGTATTGTTTGGGTTTTGAAATATATGATGCGGGTTTGGTTGTTTAAGGTTGATAATTCTTTCCTATATTCTACTTACTGTTTTCATGTTATATTTATGGTTTTGAACATGTGATTTCATGGGGATGGTTAATTGAAACTTTTTTTGTTTTGGAAATTATAGGCCCTCAACATATTTGTTAAAATGCCAAAGAGAGTGATTTTTCACATTGTTTGACTAATCTCAACACCTTTGCATTGCATAAATAGTAATGAAGCATAAATTTGTATGGTTGATTTTAAATGGCTTGGAAAGTCCTTGATGTCCATGGTTTTTGTTAAATTGGAAATCTTGTACTGTACATGGTAATCCCATAAGTGTTTTCTAGTGACATTACTTACATGTTATAGTTGGTATGATGATACCATTTCATGATGCCTTGATACTTGACTCCTGGAATTGGTTATTTGACTTTGTGCTAAATGTTTTAGTTGGGAAATAATGGCAGGTTATGATAGTTAACTGTGAAGGTGTAAGTTCAACCGACAGATACTAAGAACTTATGTTTTCTGACATGACGGTTGGTATTTGTGACCATATGCTTTTGGGATACATAGGAATGCCCCAAATCAATACTCATATGTATGTATCATAGAGAAGAAGGGTACATGGGAATCCCTTGTCCCTATGATATCTCCAATTAGTGTGGCTACACACTAGGGCCTGTTCAAGAGGTAACACTGGACCCATATAACTGGTGGGTGGATTTATAATAGGATAGTTACACAACCCAGGTTATGATTCTAAATTCTTACTAACTCGGTTTCCTTTCCCTGCATGGTTTATATGTATGTATGTGGTTGCATATGGTTATTTATTTTGATTTTAAATAATGGCATTATTTTATCCTTATTCCTGAGTACATACTACCATTCACCCACTAACCTTCTTCGAGCGTTGTATCCCCATGCGATGCAGGAGCAGGCAATACTACTTCTCCTACTCAATGACTTGGATTCGGGGATAACATTCATGTCAGACTGGAGTGGTAACCTTTCATACTCTAGAATACTCTATTTCATGCTATGTACTTCTTTTTATCCTTTTGTTATTTCTTAGACTTTGGTTTTGTCTATGATCGGATGTTCTTAGAATTTAGTTATAGGCTTTGTGTGACAACTATGGGCATGGGCGGTGCTACTGTTAGTGTCAGCCTTGGTATTTTATTTTTTGGTTTAATTTGAGATTTTATTAATCAAATTCAAATAATGTCAAAACACAAATGGGCCAACCCATTTCATGTCACATAAAATAAAAAAACGAAAAACATCTACTCCTTCCTACTGACTCAACCTAACCTGGGTCAAAATAAAAATAAAATATATACCCTAAGTAGGGTTTCCAAAAATAGCTAGTATCTAATTCAGCTTTCTCCTTACACCTCTGACTATCACCATGCTTTTCATCACTAATTTTACCTTCTGTCTTTGCATGATTTTGGTGATTAATATTCCGTCTCCATAGTCTTTGTTTCTATCATTAATTAGCTTACATAAGTGAGTGTTGTTTACTTGTCATTTCTTTGATATGTTTTTCTTCATGTACTTAATTTATTGTTTCTGACTCTTGATTTAGTTGTGTTCTCCGGTGGATCGGATGATGTTTTTTTTGAACTGTTGTGAGGGATCTAGTTAGCTAGGATCTGCTATCATGTCTAAGTGAGTTTCTTGCCATCTCTCCTCTATCTTTTCTTCTAATTTTGTTGAATTTGATATGTACTCTTGCTCTTTCTTTATAGATATTGTTGGGATAAAGATATGGGGATACTTGGACCCACACGTATTTGGATATTAGCATCTTTCTCAGGTTTATCAAACTCAAAATGCCCATAGACCCCCTTATGTTGTTGAAAGTCCTTTTTGTTGGCTGATGTAGACTAGGCTAACTAGTTGGTTCACTATTTTTTTTGTCGTAATGGCTTTAGATATATTTTATGTGATACTTTCAGCTTTAGCCTTCATAGCCTCTTCACCTTTTTGTTGGTGACAGCCTTAAATATGGACATTACAACTTGTCACTGTTTATTATGCACTTTTCTCTTTTTTCTAGTTGTTGAAACCTTGTATATATGAATGCTCCTATGTCTATTGCTAAGTTAGCAAAGTAGTCAGCTAGCTGATTTCCCTTTATATATATATATATATATGTTGGTACTATACTTTCTTTCCTTCCATGAGCTGAATTACCTGTTTAACTATTGTTGATATGTTCCATGGACATGGCCACTTTCCAATTAAAATCTTCTGCATGGTTAAAGGGTCAGTATGAATAATCACCTTGTTGCTCTATGTCTGTTTACAATGGTTGGCTTCTTGTTATATTGTTATTTCTTCTGCATTTGAGCATATAGTATATCTCCCTGCACATCTCTTAGACAAAAAGCAAATGCACTTCCTCCTTAACTACCGTTAGCTACTCTATCTGTATTGTATTTCACCCATTCATCTTTAGGTGCCTCCCATAATACTTTACTCACCTTGATCTGCACTTTAAGCTTTTCAAAATCCTTAAGTATATCTAGCCACTCACTTGGAATTCTAACTTTAGCTTCCTCACCTTCAATAACATCCTCAAACTTCTTGTGATATAGTATATAACTCTCAGCCCTGTTGTATTTTTTCCTTCATACTTCAAATTATTTTTTTTTTATAATTCCCACAGTATGTTACTAGGTAACTGTATAATAGTATACTTTCTCCCTTAGCTTCACCTCTGTATTCCACAATGTTAGAATTGTCTCTCTTAAGATCAAGTCTTGGATATTTATTGCTGCAAATGAAGAAAAATACGACCATGTATTGTTAGCAATAAAAGATTTTCTGAATACATGTGTCACAATTTCCATTGATGGTCCTTCACAACACCAATATTTTGAAGTTCACAATACTCCCCATGTCCTCGCAGGAATTCTTTCGTTCCACAATCTCCACATAAAAAAGCATATTTCAAAGGGTAAACCCTTTATCCATATATTTTATATGTTTTCTTTACATGCTTCCTATGTATGATATTTCCACAATGACATAAGGACTGTCCATATAGGACTGTCCCCATCCTCTTCACTAGGTGGATGAATCTTATGTAGAATGTGGTCAGCTATATCTTCTAGAAAAATATGTTTAGTTACTTGCTCTTTCCATCTTCCATTATCTGATAAGTCAATAACTACCTGATATTTCTCCTTCTCCTCTGAACTATCCATCATGGTTGATTATAAGTCACCTTGTAATGTCCAATTATCCAATAAAATATTTGAATTCCTCTTCCTAATATGCCATACAATCAAATGCATTACTAGATCCCTTGCTATTAATATTTTCTTCCATATCTGAGATCCACCTACACCCTTTCTCCACATTACTAGATTAGGATGTTCCATTTTACAATATTTATTCAATATGTTTCCACTCCAAATTGATTTGGTTGTTCGAAAATTCCACCATAATTTATGAAAGAGAGCCATAGAAATATTTGTTGCCTTTCTAAAACCCAATCCTCCTTCTTCTTTAGGTAAAAATATTGTCTTCCTGTTAACCTAATGCCTCCCTCTTTCCCTAATGTTGCTACTCCACAAGAATTGAGAAAGTACTCTCTGAATTGTATTCATCATATTTACAGGAGGATTCATTACTGTTAAACAGTGAATACGGATGCTTCAAAGGACATGTTTAATAAAAACTACTCTTCCTCGAAATGATAGAACCTTTCCATTCCAGCTCTTCAACTTAAAACTTTCTTGTTCATGATATGTTGATAGTAATATTTTTTACTTCTCATATAAAAAATAGGACAACCTAGATATGTGAAAGGGAACTCCTTCCTTAATATTCCAATAACCACTTTTGTCATAACAACAACTCCATTAGAGACACTTTTATGCGCATAAATTGCACTGTTTTTCTTTATTGATCTTCTATCCTAATACCTCTTCATATCTTTCCATAGTTCTTGAAAACCATTTGTATGGTTCCCTCCTAAGATTTACACATTATGATCATATAATCTACAAAGGCTAGATGATATATTTTAGGACTTCCCCTTGGCATTCCAAACAACTTGAATTTTATCTTCGGCATCAAAGTCTTAAAACTTTTAGACAGTAACACTACTAAAATTATGAACAAAGTAGGTGATAGTGGATCACCTTGTTTCAAACCCCTTGTGGATTTGAAGAATCCTTTAGGTTGACCATTAAAAAAGATTAAGTATTTGTTATTCCCTAAGAGCATGTACACCATATCTATTGTAATTTTAGAAAATCCTAACCTTCACATTACTTTGGTAAGAAATAACTACTACACTCTATCATAATCCTTCATCACTTTTATCATAATAACAATATTTGGAGGTTTGCCGCTTTTTCTCATTTTTGAAATTATTTTCCAGACCATAAATATATTCTTAGTAATGTTTCTCTCTTGCATAAATCCATCTTGTCTGGTGAAATCATATGTGGTAGTAAATCTTTTATTCTCTCATGAATAATTCTTGTGAATATTTTATTCACAAAATTACTAAGTAAAGTAGGTCTCAAGTCAGAAAGGGTATTCATCATAACTTTTTTCGTAACAATACTAAATAAGTATGAGCAATGAACCTTGGGAGTTCAAATTAAGAAAATAAATCTATCACTATTTTTTGATTATCCTTCCCAATAGTCCCCCATGTATCTTTGTAAAGGTACCCGCCATTCCATCTGGTCCTCTTGCACTAGTCTTGTTTTATCCCATGACAACATCTTTAACTTCTTCTTGAGTTCATATTCTTCTGATTTTCTCATGTTGTTCTGCTCTTACCAAAGTAGGTAATTCTTCTTGTAATAAAAAAAATCTTCTGCATCCTTCTGCTTTGTAAATTATTGCTAAAAGAACTTAATAACTAACGCTGGAATGTCTTCTTGATCCTTCATCCAATTACCCTCATCATTCTGGATTCTTTTTATTTTATGCCTTCCCATTCTTCCTTTGAGAATTGTATGGAAGAATTTAGTATTCTTCTCACCATCCTTAAACCTTTCAAATCTTTCTTTTTGCCTCCAAAAATCTTCTTCCCTTTTAAGTTGTAAGTTTAATTCAGCTTAAGACCTAAACAAATTTTCTCTATTTGTTCCCAATGGATCTTCTTCAAATTGCTTCTCCCTTACCTTTATTATATCTTCCAAGGTTGAAATTTCTTCAAAGATATTCCCAAACATTCCAATACTCCACCTTGTAAGAGCAGATTTAGTCTTTTTCAACTTTTGTCAAAATATAATGAAAGGATTGCCCTCTATCTCTGTTTGCCAATTCTACTTAATCACCGCCATACATGATTCTTCCTTTAACCAAACATTGAGAAATTTAAAAAGATTAAGCTATCTGGTCATTTTTCTTTCTAACTTGAAGAAATAAAGGGGAGTGATCAGAACCACTCTTCACCAAATGCTCTACCCCTAGTGTTTAAAACATCTCCTGCATTTTATCTTTACAAAAAGTTCTACATATCTTTTAAAATTGCATTCTTCATCAGTTCTTCCATTCCACCATGTGTACTTACTTCCTTTGAAATCACATTTCTTAACATTGCACTAGCTTATGCACTGATTAAAATCTTGCATTTCATTGATAGTAAAAGTTAGTCCTCCCAGCATTTCTTCATCACTCCTTATAACATTAAATTCCCCTCCGATCAACAAAGGCTCTAGAATAGAACGTTCCATGACTGTTATTGAATCCCATAGCATCATTCTTTTAGTTTGAGAACATTTAACATATACTAAAGTAACCACCACTAATATTCCTATATGTTGATTTTATAACTTTATAGAAAACTATATATCTTCATATTTAATCATACTATATTCCACATTAGCATCCATAAAAGCCCATATCTTCCCTGATGTATTCACAATTTCATGCCTCATGCCCAATCATTTCCTATATTATTCAATGGAATAAAATTAATGTTTCCTTTATAAGGTTATTAACTTGTAAATTCTTTCTGAGTATTTACTGACCTTATGTTCAAAATCAAAGCATTCATCTTGACTTTATTTTAGACGTATGGCTCCTGGTCTTCATTGTGGCAGAACTTGCATTCTTGCCTTTCTTCTATATTTTTTCTTGTTTTGCTTTCTTTGATTGTATCTGCTTAGGTGAAAAATTATATTTATTAGCTGTATTATTTGTATTATCTTCGAAATATTCCTTATACAAATCATCTTTTTTTATTATGACATTCAACCATATTTTTTATTTGGATTGTTAAGGGTAAAACCCCTTCAATCACCATTAATTCCTTATTTGCTTTGTCCTGCTCCAATACCATCAACTCCCCTGCCGTCTCTTGAGGACCTTTGTTTTTTGTTTGCCACACTTTTTTTGTTGATCATTCTTTGCTTGATGCTTATCTTTCTCCCATTCTAAATTAATGATTCTATTATCTTCTCTTTTTTGTGCTCTTCTTATTGACATATTTTTTTCCCTTGTTCTCTCATTCCTTTACTGATTGCATGCCTACTTTAGTTTTGCCAAAACTTTTGCTTACACATTCTCTTCTACTCTCTTCGTTCTGTCCCTTCACCTCCTTATTGACACTTTCAGCTTTATCATCCTTTAATGCAGTAAAAGGATTAGATATAGCAACTTCATCTTTATTCTCCTTGTCTACCTAACCCAATATGTGCCTATATATGTCATTTTTAAATTTATCTCTTCTACTCAATCATTGTTGCTTATTTATATTCTCTATTATGTGTTTTTTTAAAATTTATTTCTTCTACTCAACCACTGTTGCTTATTTATATTCTCCATCTTTGCCTTGTTTTTCAATTGTTAATTCTCTATTTGCTGCTTTTGTTTTTCTTCATTATTGGTATTTTTTCCATCTCTACTTTCCTCATTTTTCTTTTCATACATTTTTGTATGAATATTCTAATAACTTTCATCATCATGGTCTTGCAAACAATAATCATTGTAGTATTTAGGCATATAGTCATATTTGTATTGGTATTGGCATAGAGGCTACCACCGTTTAGATAGTTGGTTGTATATTTTTTTTTTGTGGTTATGAACTTCTTTAAATGTCTTCAAATAAATTTTTTATGACTTGTTATATGTTCAAAATTTATGTGACACAGGGTACATAACAATTATGGTGGATATGGGAGAGGTTTTCGGCCCGCGTCAGACTTGAGATGCCCGACACTTAGGCGCCAATTTAGGTCATGTAAGATTAGTATTGAAGCCCTAGTTTAATGGTCACTTGGGAGTCCATAAATTCATGTCGAGTAGATTCTTTTTTAAGTGTGTGTAGCGCGCAACACTCATAAGGCAAATACTGTAAGACACTTAGGAATATTTCATTTTCTTGTGTGTTGTTTTCAAGTTGTAGAGTCTATGGTCCTAAATTGACCTCTAAATCTTATTTGTTTTCTTTTTAGATCAATCCTCCTCGACCTCTATCCTACCTTAGGACAATGTTGATGGGACCCATTCTACTTATAGGGTCCAGACCCAATCTAGTGGGTCGAATCTTGATTGCCCTCCTGGAGTTCTACTAGGTCTTTTATATCATTCTAGATCTGCTTAGACTGATATGGTGAATATTGAGTTTCTTCAATGTATCATACGTTTGCACACTTTGTAGCTTCTCAGGTTAAGCATGGTAAATCTGTTACTCCATCTTTTGAGGCCACAAGGGTTGGCCAGTTTATGAGGTTTAACCCTCTGACCTTTATTTGCATTAAGGTAAAGAAGGATCCTCAAGGTTTTTTAGATGAGATGGAAAATATATTTTGTATTATGCATGCTACTAATGTGGAAGGCATGGACTTTCCTGCCTACCAACTGAAAGATATAGCATACCGATGTTATGTGGAATGGGATTAATCCAGGAGTGACGGTGATGAGTCAGCTCTACGGGAGGATTTACCTTATGCTTTCCTAAACCTCTTCTTTCCACAAGAGTTGAGGGAAGCTATGGTGAAAGAGTTTAATAATCTGAATTAAGGAAAGATGTCAGTCAAAGAGTATGCCTTAAAGTTTCACCAACTATCTAAGTATGCTCTAAAGTTAGGTTCTAGTAAAAGGTCTAAGATATGGATGTTCGCTTCTAGGTTATCCTACGACTTAATTTTAAAAAGTAAGGCTACCTTGTTGGACAAGGACATAGATATCTACCAGTTGGTATTGTACATGCAGTAAGTAAAATGTGAAAAGAAAAAGTAGGCAAAGATAAGAGAGAGTCAGAGTAAGAAGTTTAGATTATCTGAGTACGGTGGTGGCCATTAGTAGAGTGTCAAGGATTATGGAAAGTGGCCTAAGAAGAAGTGAGGTAACTCTGGGTCTTATTCGATGGCTAGTGCTCCTTACCCAAAGTCGTCGGGTGGCAGGCGTTTCCATGGTGGCACTAAATTTATGGAATAAGGTACCTAATCTTAAGTTATTGGGGCCCAATTTGATCCATCTTATCCTTCTTTCAGGTTTTGTGGTTTATTGCATCAGGGTTTTTGTGATAAGAGAAGGGATAGGTGCTTCGACTATGATCAAGCAGGGTACATGCTTAGAAACTATACTATTATTAAATTTTCTTCTATGCAAAACAAGGTTCATATTGCTTCTTCTTTAGCTTCAGCACCAAAGGGTGCACCATCTAGTTCTGATACTAGTCAAAACCATCTCTATACTCTTACTACCTAACAGGATTCCGAGGCACCACCTAATCTCGTAACTAGTATTTTAAAACTTTTCTCCCATGATTTGTATTGTTTATTTGATCTAGGGCTTTCTCTCTCTTATGTGACCTCATTTATGGATGCATATTTTTGTTTTGGTCCCAAGTGTGTTCCAGATCCTTTTTCTATCTCTACCCCATTGGGTAACTTTGTGGTGGCTACAAGATTCTATAGGGGTTTGTGATATCTATGGGCTATCGAGATACTTTCATGGATTTATTTGAATTAGACATGGATAATTTAATATCATATTTGGCATGGATTTGTTGTACTCATGCTATGTGTCCTTAGACTATCGGATCTATAAGATTATCTTCAAATACTCAAATAAGCCAGTTATTGAGTGGGAGGGTGGTTACCTAGCTCCTAAGGGTAAGTTCATATCATATCTTAAAGCTTAAAGATTAATCTACAAGGGTTTCAGTATTATTTGCTCCAGGTTAAAGATTCTAACTCAGTGGGACCTTCTTTACATTCTATCTTGGTGGTGCATGAATTTTCTGAGGTCTTCCCTGATGACCTACCATGAATTTCTCCTGATAGAGAGATCGAGTTTTGGATTGATCTTGTTCTAGACACTCATCCAATTTCTATTCCACCATATTGAATTGCTTCAGCTGAGTTGAAGATGCTTAAGGAGCAACTCAAAGATCTTTTAGACAAGGGTTTTATCTGTCCTAGTGTTTCCTTATGGTGTGTACCTGTGTTATTCGCGCATAAAAAGGATGGTTCCCTTCCAATATATATTGATTAATGGCAGTTGAATAAGGTGGCAATAAAGAATAATTATACTCTTCTAAGGATAGATGATTTGTTTGATCAGTTATAGGGTGCTAAGTTATTCTTCAAAATTAATCTTTGATCTGGTATCACAAGTTAAAGATTAGGGAGGTGGATATCCCTAAGATTGCCTTCCTTACCCAGTATGGATATTTTAAGTTTTTGGTTATGAATTTTGGGGTGATTAATGCCCCGACGGTATTCATGGATGTGATGAAAAGGGTCTTTCATGGTAGATCTGCAGAAAGTTTTAGTGGTGAATAAGTGGCCTATATCCATGTCTCCAATTGATATTTCAAGCTTCTTGGGTTTCGCTAGCAACTAAAAGAGGTTAGGGAGAGTTTCTCGATAATAGCTACCCCATTGATTAAGTTGACTCAGAAAAAGTAAAGTTCTTATGGTGTGATGCTTGTGAGGGTAGTTTTATCAAACTAAAGGATAATCCAACTTTGAATCTAGTCTTTACTTATCCTAAAGGCACGGATATGTTTGTGGTCTACTATGATGCGTCCCGTGTGGGACATGGTTGTATTTTGATAGAGCATAGCAAGGTGATAGCTTATTTCTTAAGATAGTTGAAGGTGTATGACAGGAACTATCCAACTCAAGATTTGGAATTGTTAGTTGTGGTATTCACGTTAAAAAATCTTGTGGTACTACTTGTATAGAGTGCATGTGGATATCTTTTCTGATCATAAGAGCATGCAATATATGTTTACTTAGAAAAAGCCTAACCTCAGTCAAAGAAGATGGCTTAAGCTTCTAAAGGATTATGACATGACTTTTCATTACAACCCATGTAAAGCTAACATGGTTGATGATGCTCTTACCTGATTATTCATGAGAGTCTAGCTCATGTAGATAAGGAGAAGTGGGAGTTAGTGAAGGATATTCACCATTTGGATAATGTTGGAGTTTCCCTCTTGGACTCTGAGGATGGTGGTGTAGTTGTGCAGGAAGTGGTGCGTTAATATTTTTTGCAGAAATTAAGGAGAAATAGATGCTATATCCTATCATGATGAGTATCAAGGGTGATGTAGGTGGGAAAAAGTTGTTGGCCTTAGTGATTAGTGGTAATGGTAAGTTGTAGTACTAAGGAAGATTATATATTTCTTTTGAAGATGGTTTGTGGGAAAGAATCTTGGCCGAGGCTCATGAGTCGTGCTATGTTGGTCATCTTAGTTTGACCAAAATGTATCATGACCCGACAGAGATGTATTGGTGGAACAATATAAAAAGGGATTTGGCAAATTTTATGGCAGAGTGCATGCTGTGTCTGCAAGTGAAAGTTTGGCACATAAGGCCCAGAGGGTTGTATCAATAAATCTAGTTGCCAGAGTGGAAGTGGGAAGTGATCAACATAGATTTTGTTACTAGCCTTCCTCTGTTTCAAAACTAATTTTATTTTATTTGGGTCATCGTGGATAGGATGATAAAGTCAGCTCACTTTTTACTAGTAAGAATTAACTTCTCGCCTTAGGATTATGCAAGGTTGTACCTCTAAGATATTGTGAAGTTTCATGGGGTACTTGTTTTTACCATCTCAGATTGTTATGCAGTTTTTATATCATTTAGGGTGATTATTTCAACAAGGTTTGGGGACCAAGATGAGTCTTAGTACTTCTTTGCTCTTTCATGATTTACTATGGTGGTAGTTGGATTGATAACTGTCCTTTTGTAGTGTTTGTGTACAATAATAGCTACTACTTTTGCATTAGAATGACTCTATTTAAGTTGTTGTATGCTAGGAGGTGTAGATCTCCTATTCTGTGGTTTGAGGTCAGTGGGGCAGATATGTTTCACCCTTATTTGGTTCACCAATCTATAGAAAAAGTAAAAGTAATTGGGGATAGGTTTAGGGCTACCCAAAAGTCCAATGCAGATATGAGGCAAAAAGAGTTAGTTTTTTAGGTTAGGGATAAGGTGTTATTAAATGTGTCCCTCATAAAGGGAGTGATGTAGTTTGGGAAGAAAGGGAACCTCAAAGCCTTGTATATTAGTCCATATGTGATTTTATGGACGGTTAGCAATGTTGCATATGAGTTAGAGTTGGCTTCTAGTTTGAACTCCATACATCTGGTGTTCCATGTCTCTATGTTGCGGAAATGTATAGGTGATCCATTACAAATTGCACCCAATTAATGATATTGGTGTTTCAGGTTCCCTATTTTATAATGAGATCCCGGTTGAAATCTTGGATCGGTAGGTTCATCAGTTGGGACCAAATATATGGCCTCGAAAAAGGTTCTATGGAGGAACCACAAGGGGGAAGAGGCTACTTTGTAAGCTGAAAAGGACATGAAGTCCAAGTATCCATTCCACTTCCCCATTTCGGAAATTCGTACTTAAGGTATATATTGATTCTTAACCTCTTAGTTTTATATATTTTCTAAAGGTAAAAAAGTGAATTCCTTGGAGATCTATTTTCTTTCTTAAATGTAAGAGAAAACACGTTTAGGGGTTTAATTGAGCTGGTACTTGCTTGTTCCATCATTAGTGGGTGAATAATCCAAGGGGGGAGAAATAAAATGCCCTAAGTACGACTTGTGACCTCATCTATCATAGAGACCGCATACAATCATCAAAAATAACATCAAAATATATAGAAATATCTAAATAACATAGGCCTAAGTAAGAAATAATTCAGAGACATGGCTCCCAACTAAAAAACTTGCACTGTCCTAATTGCATAAATAATAAATCACAAAAGAGATAAGGGTGCTACCGAAAATTGCATCAAGAGCTTCTCGCACCTGCGGACTCTGCATTATTTCTGTAAGCATCAAAACCCGACCAATCAGTAGGGGCATCATCATTGCTTAGTACTCTGGAAGAAGGTAGTCTGTCTCAGGGTTTTAAGACCTTCTACAAGCCCTTAACCCTCTTCCACATCTTGTAAAAGAGATTGTCTCTATTCTTGATTCTTTTCTTTATTTTCTCGTTGGAGTGCCAGAACTTTCTGTGAGACTCTGCTAAAGATGAGTAGGAACTCTCAAGCCTAGCAACGGTGGTACCCTGCTACTATTAGTCCTCCAAATACTTCTCATAATTTGATCGGACCACATAACAATAGTAGGTAGTGAAGGGCTCTCCCGGTCACTGAGCTAACTTGGACACTAGTTCCTTAATGGTCATCATCTCAATAAAAATATCATCTAAGGGGTTGGCTATGGATGGCCTACAAGAATCTGAATCCTCAAATATAGACTTTCCTAAGTCGATCTTCCTCTTTTTGCTCTTTCCCGGTGCTCCCTCACCCTGAATTTTAAGAGGATAAATGGGGGTGCCTGGGTGCATCCAAGTGTCTCTAAGGCATTTCACCACCCCGGATCTCCTACATAACTTAATAATCAAAAAGGGTAATAAGAGATAGGTAACACTATTGTTTCTAAAGAACTTCATGTTTGAGATAAAAAGTCGACCAATATTCAAAGAAGTATCATCTAATATGCAAGAAACCATCATAGCCAGCAAATCTCGAACTGCTGTAATGTGGGTGCAAGGGAAGACCCAACTACAAATGATAGTCAACTAAACCCGGGCCTCAGTAGTGAAGTCATTCATAGATATGTTTCTCTTGATAGTCACCCAAGAGACTTCCTTGCCTAGACATAGCCTATCCGCCATCCAGCTTCCCGACTCACATTCTTTTACTTCAAGTTCTTCCATGTTTGTATTTAGGAGCCCATTATTTCATTAATTTTCTCCACCTCAAAGTTTACCTCCTTCCTTTGGTCCTAATGACTAGGTCCAAGAAAGAGACTATGCTAAGATTAGCATAGAACTCCTGTACCCATTGCTCATTTTCCCGTAAAAGATCCATGGCTAAACATCTCCACCTAGTGGTGATAAGCCTATCATTAAATGCTGGAAGCTTTTCCAGCACCTTCTCCAGACATATGCCTCTCTATGGGAGCAACTTTTTCTTGGAAGCTCATCATAGTATAGGTAGTGACACTCAGGAGTCATAAATCGAACTTGGTCATAATTTTCCCTGATTTAAACCTGAAAAACATGAGGACAACACAACAATATTTATCATCAATATTTTGATGCATAACAAATCTATGTTGTCCAATAAATCTCACAGGATGGTTACTAGGTGGCTTTTGGAGAAGAATTAGAAATGTAGGATTTTTGGCCCAAGCTGAAATTTAGCCTCAGATATAGTGATTGCTTGTCCCTAAGCTGAGATCGTAATCCAATGACCACGATCGGGGTATCTAAGACCTTGCCAAGACAAATTTTTCAATAGTTCAAAATTCAAATTTTAGGGCAAAATTATGTTCCAAAACAATAAATTATCACGAAGAACATTCAACAAGGTTCCTAAGCGCTCAAGCATCCCTTAGAATGTAAGAACAACAAGTTATCCTTCATTTTGACATTTGATCAAGCACTTGGTATGAACACTATATTTTTCTCAATTTTGAACACAATGTGGGTACTCAAGACTTCCGCACGTGTGTGCACAAGATTCACCACAACGAACTATCACACAAGCATAAACAAACAAAAATTTAGCAAAGAAAAGAACAATTTTAGACTCTACCTCGTTCATGCATTCTAAAGCTTACTCACAACTATTAAAACACAAATTCGAAGAACTTACTGGAGGAATGATGCAATATGGATGCAAAGATTCTTTTAGATACCAAAAATATGACCAGGAGTGACTATAATTTAAGGAGAATTCATAGAGAGAGTGAGAAAATGGGCAGTTTGATAGTTATTTAAACTTATTTGACTATGATCGTGGTCCAAGGT
>NC_061115.1:39433574-39477417 GCF_002878395.1 Capsicum annuum
GTTTGATAGTTATTTAAACTTATTTGACTATGATCGTGGTCCAAGGTTTGTGATTGTGACCAACCGTTAACCATGATCACAAAGGCATAGGGCCCACGATCACGGTAACTAAGACTGAAATTTGTCAATCTACCTTCCCTTATTTTAGTTCAATACCTAGATCATCACACTTTACCCTTTTCAAAATCACACTAAACACTCCATAGTGCCATAAATACATGGAATAATAAATGACAAAAATTAAAATCTATACTACCAAATTAAAAACAACGGATATTGAAACATCCTGGGTTTTGACCCTTAGAAAATTTTGTGGAAATCCGTTCTCCGTACCCAATACGACTCATGGGTACGAGCCGTATGATGGGATATGAGTAGTATAGTCCTATCGTATGTTGACCAGTGTTAGTTTGTGGGATTTTTTTTTATCACTACAATAGGTACAACTTAGAAGTGTGAGTCGTAAGGGATTGGTACGAGTCATAGCATGGACTTGTATGGTGGATAGTTCTTTATCCTCCTAGTATTTCATTATGCCAGGGATACGAGTTATGGGTACTCATCGTATACCATGGTTATGACTTTGTTGGATGACTCGTATATTTGATAATGTTTGATCCAAGGGTTAAGGCTTGGATACGAGTGGTGGATACCAATTCTATAGGTGGGTATGACTCGTATAGGTCAGTCTTATCCCTGTGATGTATTTTTAAGAGATTTAAGTAAGGGAATTCTTGACATTTCCATACTTACCCTAATTAGAACCCAAGACTTCTAATACACTTAAAAGGCTATTTACCCTCTTATTCTATTTATTAACACTTAGAAACTATTCCAAAACACTCCATAATTTTCTTAAGAGGTTTTTGGTGCCTGAAGCCTAGGGTTTCATATTACCGATTGCTTTAAGCCTTGTCTTGGTGATTTGCTTCCATCAATTCTTCGGTACAACTCATGATTGTCTTTTCTCATTGTAAATTCAACTAAAGGAATGGTTTATATGATTGATTTGATGGTTTTACTAATTCATGCTTATGGTTTTCAACTATTATTGGTAGTTTTGATATTGAATGCCTTATTATGGTTATGCTTGTGGAGAACATAGAAGTTGCCCAAGCAGATTTAATATGGTAATTGTAAGGGCACCTAAGGTCGTCCTAACCTAAATAGTTTGGCTATGGATATTACTTGCATGTAAGGGGTGGTATGACGATAGAAATAATATTGCCCTTAGTTAATAAATGGTAAATGGATTGATTGGACATGGTTTAAATTAGGCATTAATGGTGGGGTGTGTTGCTAAACAGTAAAAGGTGGTTGTCCCGGGGGACCAAAACTAGAAACTCATATTTGCCGATATAAGGGGTCTTGATTACTAGGTGCAAGTGTCACATTTTATATTAAAGGGATATACTAGTCACCCCATGAGATATTTCCTGGCCGTGGAGCTGAACCCATATCACCCATAGGTGGTTAGGATGGCCAAGCTACACACAGCAGGTAATGGTTTTAAGTGCATTCTAAACCAGTTCCCTTTTCCCGGCACTTATATGTATTTGTGGTTGTATGCATTATGGATGGTTTTACATGGTTTTATAAATGGCATTAGTTTATCCTTACCCTAAGT
Source organism: Capsicum annuum (assembly GCF_002878395.1). Taxonomy (NCBI): domain Eukaryota; kingdom Viridiplantae; phylum Streptophyta; class Magnoliopsida; order Solanales; family Solanaceae; genus Capsicum; species Capsicum annuum. The sequence continues at coordinate 39,435,202 of NC_061115.1, forward strand.
TTCATGCTAGTGGTCATTCGCTAACCCCATCTACTCGTGGTTGTATACCTATGTTTTACAGGAATTGGATATTCTGCTCCTCCTGTTTAGTACATGGATTCGGTGCCAGCATTTGGACTGAAGTGGTGAGCTTCTATCCTTTTGGAAGGAATCATTTCATATTATAGATTTTCCCTAGACAATTTTCTTTTATTTTGGATATTGGTTTTGTCCATGGTTAGGGGCATGTCCCAACTATATTTGCTTAATCTTTTGGATAGAGGCTTTATGATACTTCTGGGGGGTTGTTATTGGTGGGATTCGTATTTGTCTTGGCCTTGGCATTGGAACAAGTTGTGAGGCTGGCATCCTCGAACATAATTTCTCACTATTCCATCATATTACATTTTAGGATTGATTTTGATATTATGTTTTGGGTATTCCCTTGGTTTATGGTGTATGTTTTGGTTTTGTACCGTTGGTCGGTTGGTGAGGTATGGTTGGACTCAGTTGGGTCGGTCAAATTTGTGACCCTGTCCAAGAGTCTTTATGAGAACAATAATACTATCTTGTTATATGTTTAAAATTCAGCCTATTTAAGGCTGGATATAGATGGTTGGGTGAGGTAATAAGGGGTGGTCCCTAGTCCTGGTTGGACTTAGGATGCCTATTACGACAAGGCCAGGGGTTGGTTCATGTTAGATGTCAGCTACCTTTATGGCTTGTGTGGGTTGCATCCGATATATGGACTTAGTTTTTATCATGGCATGAAATCTTCCATCTTTTTCAAGTTGGATCCACAAGGGAACCCTCATTCACTTAATCGTCAACATCTATAACCGACATCACTTGAAGCTCCAAGGGATATTTCTTCATTTAGCATACCCAAAAGGACACTTCACCATCATGAACTTAATACCTTATTTGCCCAAGCTCTTAAATGACAAAGGCTCTTCTAGTAGCAATGAAAGGTCGACCAAGGATAATAGGCACCTCTTGGTCCATGTCAAAATCTAAAACCAAAAAATCTACAGGAAGGATGAATCTATGCACTTTCACAAACATGTCAAATAAAACACCAACCTATTTCTTGATATACCGGTCTGCCATCAAAAGCTTCATCGAAGTTAAAGTGGAGGTACTCAGGACAAGCCTCAAATATATTTCAAAGGAAAAAAGTTTAATACTTACACCAAGGTCACACAAAGCTTTTTAAAACTTATGTGTCCCGATGGTGCATAGAATTGTAAGGCCCCAGGGTCTTCCTTATTTTTTCACCACTATGCTACTTACGATAGAGCTATACCCAAGGTTAACTTTAGTGGTGTCACTTCCCAAAACTTCTTCCTTCAGAAGCAATTTCTTCATAAGCTTAGCATACTTTGGAAACTCCTTGATGACTTCAAGTAATGGGATATTGATAGAGAGGTTAATAAGATTTGTTATGAATTTCTCAAGCTTGTCATTCTCCTATTTTCTTTTAAGCCTTTATAGAAATGGAGAGGGGACTTGCATGGTTGCAAATACATCACCCCGTGGCTCATTATTCTCATCCACCTTTTCATTAATCATAAACGGGTCTTCCTTATCCCCTCTTTGAGATTTCGGAGTTTCTTCATTTGACTCAACCACAAGCTTTTTTTCACACTCATGTGCTCAATTTAAGGCTCTTTTATCACCCACATTATCTCCTTCAACTTCTTTCAAATTATCACCAAGGGTCTTGCCACTCCTAGTGACGATTTCCAACACTTAAGCATCATTTTTCGGGTTCACAATAGTGTCACTAGGAAGGCTTCCCTTTTGTATTGCATTAAGTTGGGTGGAGATTTTTCCTATTTGTATTTCCAATTATTTAATCAAAGTGGAGTGGGACATAACTGTATGGTTAATTTGTGATAAGTTTCCTTTCAATTCATGGACTATTTTTGTTTTTTCCCTTTACTTTCATTAAAATTCTTTCCAAGACATCTTTGATTTTTTATTTGTCATGGTCTGCAGGATTTTCTTCTTTATTCTTTTCCCATTCATGAGGGGGCATGTAATGATCTTATTCATAGTCACTATCCCTCTAATCATGATCAGGGTCCCTATCTCTTTATTTCCAACCTTGGTTCCCACCTTGCCTATGATAGGTGGTGCAAGAACCCCCTAAATAATTTCCCAAATACCAAATCTCTTCATTAAGCTTATTGGCCTCTTCATTATTATAGGCCTTGGACGCCATGACATTTATCGCTTTTGTCGGTGAACCCATGACAAGTTTCATTAGCAACTCCAATTCAGTCATTATTTTTGCCATGTTTTCCTTTCTTTCTTCATCTCTCTTTCTTTGTTCCTTTTTAACAAAGGAGGTAGTAGGAGATCTATTTGGTATGTCGGCATCATGGGTATGCCACCCCCAATTTGTCTTAGTAACTTCCTCAAGAAAATTTGTAGCCACATGATAATTTCACTTCATAAGAGAACCCCCCAACATTGTCTACCATGGTTTTGTTGCATAAATCAAAAGCCTGGTAGCATATTTGGAGAATCATTTTCTCTGGGACCTCATGGTTTGGATATTACATGAGTTTTTTGTTGATTCTTTCCCACACCTCATACAAGGGTTCTCCATTAAATTGCCTAAATTTAGTGATTTCATCAAGTAATTGGATAATCTTGGATAGTGGGAAATACCGGTCAAGGAAGGTAAGTTCATCCCATTAAGTAATTGACCCAACAGAGAGAGATTTAAGAGACAGTACCTCCTCTCCTATGAGAGAAAATGAGAGGAGGCACAATCGGATACTCTTTTGTTATGTGTTCAATATCAAAGTGTGAATGCACTTCTACGAAGTTCTTCCAATGCAAGTTATGGTCCTCATATGCTTGCCGCCGAAAAAGTCCATTCATTTGGAGCATATGGAACATTACGCCTGTGACATGAAAGACCCCATTCACATGAGTAGGTGGAATACAATTGCACTTGTACGTCTAATGTCATTGAGTTTCTCCTTATTATCAAGAAGACCGTCTAAATACATGGCATGACTTGCACTGTTACTTATGGTTATGTGTATACTATGAAGATCACCTAAAATGGAAATAAAAACAACAACCAAAAATAAATAAACACCACTATAGGTATACCTTAAGTAAAAACTAACACCACATAAATGAAAACTAAAGTTCACTCCCCGGCAATGGCACCATTTTTATTAATGCTCACCTATGCCATTTAATAGGGTAGGGGACGATCATTGTCAATAGCTCAACATATTTTGAGGTCAAATCCACAAGGAGCAAAATTAGATTTCTAGTCATATGGGTGTTAATAGTTACTAAGAAGATACTCTTAATGTAAATAAAGTAAAATACATAATTTAAAATGGGTGGTTAGTTTGAAAGAAAGATTAATCAAAGCCTAGTCGAATCAACAAACAGTGGAAACACTTGTGATTAAAAATTCAATATTAGAAGATTCTTGGGATTATGTCTACCTAAGAGCAAGTTATGCACAGTAACATAATGATTTATTAAAATTCTAGTTATTAATGATATGGTAGGCTAGGTTGACAGTTCTTAAGGCTAGTTCGCCAACATAAAGAATATCATTCATTAACCCTTTTAAGTACCTAACGAGTGTGTCAATTAAAATCACCTAACACCTCAATTGGGCATCACTATTTCTAGGAAGATACTCATGAGATAGATAACTCTCTACTTACCCTTATTTCAAAGATGGCAAAAAGAGAATCAACTACATCTATTATTGTCCACTATTGCTTTGTCACCTATATCCCTTTTTCAAGGATGATATGGGTTCCAAGAATTTATCCACATCACTATTTTAAGGATGATGTGAGCTTTAAAGAAATTAGGGTGACAATTTTATTTTGGGTTTTTGGGGTTTTCACCCATATACCCAAACTAATTAAACAAAGCAACAGGGAAACCCATCATCAATAAACTAGAATCTACACATACATCACAACCCACACACAATTGTACCTTAGTTGTACATAATCCCAAGACAATGAAGTTTATCTACTCATGAAGTAAAGAGAAATATATGTATACCATAACATTCATTTAAAGAATCCATCCTTAAATTTCAAAAAATTCAAAGTATGAAATCCAAAATACAATTGTTGCTAAAATACCCTGGGTTTGGACCCTTAGAAAATTTTTCTATATTTCTAGTTTCTGGAGATCATATGAATTTTGAGTACCATTCGTATAATGTGGTACGGTTGGTATGATTCTTGATATATACTAAATAGTGTTAGTTGGTGGATTAGATTGGTTTCTTCAATAGATACAACTTGGTAGGTACAAGTCGTATGGTTTGATATAGGTCATATGGTTTGGATTTCCCTTCACTCAATCTGAGACTTAGTAACTTAACTTGAATCTGAGTATGAGTGGCTCATCATGAGCCATAAGATAGGGTACGATTCATGCCATTGACTCGTATGATAGACATTGTTCAAGCCTCATCGGGTTCTATTCTGCTAGGGATGCAGCTTAGGGGCACTAATTGGATGGTTGGGTACGATTTGTGTTGGCTAAGTCATATGCTAGAGAGTGTTGGGTCCATGGTGGAGGACTAGGGTACGAGTGATGGGTACCACTCATATTGGATAGTATAACTTGTATGGTGGAGTTGTACAATCTGATAGGAATTTTAAGTAGTTTAAGTTGGAGGTAATCTGGACATTTCTCCACTTATCCTCTTAAGGCCCCATGACTTATATCACTATTGGGACATCACTTACCCTATTATTAGAATCTTAAACACTTAAACTCTCTTAAATTATCTCTAAGGATATTTGGTAAAGGAACGTTAGGGTTTCATCCAGAAGGTCAATTTGGGGCTTGTATGGGTGATTTCTATCCATCATCTTCATAATCTAAGTCACGTACTCCTCCCTCATTGTTATTTCCAACTAAAGGCATGTTTTATACAATGTTTTCATGGCATAATTATTGTATGGTTTTGGGGTTTTCAAACATATGTTGGGGTATTGGTATTAAATGCTTGGTTATGGTTTTTCCCATCTTTAATTATGTTTTACATGACCTATTGGTGGTTTGTAGAATTATTTGCATAGGAATGGTTAATTGCTGATTGGAATTGGTTTTAGAAAAATACTATACCCCCAACAAGTTTGATAAAGTTCCTAATATAATACTTTTAATATAATATTATACTTTAAATGGAACTGTTGCATGGTATGGTTTGGTAATTGAACCCTAAATAGTATAAGTGGTTTAAATTATTTGGAATGGTTAAATGGTCAGGTTTGGTGGTAATGATTATGGTTAACAAAACCTCCTTGTGCGATACAAGGGAATCCCTCAAGCAAATATGTTAATGAATAACTTGTAGGGTACATGGGATTCCCCTAAGCAACATAATAATGGAACACTTGTGGGGTACATGGGATTCTCCCAACTTAACATGATAACGTAATCTATGCGTACATGGGAATCCCTTTACATAAAAAGGTTGGCTAAGGACATTGTTTGCAAGGTATAGTCTGTATGACGATACCACTACTTATAGGCTTGATTAATAGTAATTGAATAATGGTTTGGTTAGATGGTAATGGTTTTAATTATGCAATAAAGGCAGGGTGTAATAGCAAACTGTCAAAGTGCGTGTCCAATGGACAGACACTAAAAACTTATTTTTGTCGATCTAAAGGTTAGCCATAGTGACCATATATGATACTATGAGGTATATGTAAATCCTTTAAGCACACCGTACATATGTATCATGGAGAGCGAATGGTACTTGGGAATCCCCTACACTTATGGTATCTCTAGTTTGTACGGTTATACATATTGAGGCCCATTCAGGGGGTTACACTAGACACATATAGCCTATGGGTGGTTCTAGGATAGTTAAGCTACACATAACCATGGTGTGCATATGGTTTGTGTACTTCATTTTACTGGATGGAATTATTTTATCCTTATCTTGAGTGCATGATAGCATTCACCCACTAATCCATCTTCAGAAGGCTATATCACCACGTTATGTAGGAACTAGCCATTCTACTCTCTTACTTAGTGACTGGATTCAGGATCAGCTATTGGATTAAAGTGGTAATCTTTGATATTTTGGAAGGCTTTATTTCATATCATGGATGTGTTTATATACTTTTGTTATTTCATGGATATTGGTTTTTCCGATAGTTGGGGGCATGTCCCAACTAAATATTATTTTTCTTTTAATTAGAGGCTTTGTGTGACTACTGTGGGTTGGAATGAGTGGTGTTGGTAGTCATATCAGCCTTATTATTGGCATTAGTATTGGGTTGTCACTAGTTTACTATATTTTTTGATATTCTATCCTTTTATGTTATGTTATGGTTACAAACTTGTTATTATTGTTGGCTGGTTATGGATGGTTGGACTTGCAAGGGTTGGTCATGGACATAGACCTATCCTAGAGTATTCGGTTACACTTATTTTCTATCTTGTTATATGGTCAGAATTCAAATGACTTTAGATATACGTATGTTGGTTGGGTTGGGTAATGGGGGTGGTCTCCTGTCCTAGATAGACTTGGTATGCCCATTACGAAAAGGCCATGGTTCAGGTCGTGTCATGTTGGTATTAGCTTCTTAGGTTCATGTTCAATTAGGAGTCCACAAAGCTATGTCATGTAAAGTCTCATTTAAGGGTGTATAGCATGCCACCATTATAAGAGAGAGGCTACAAGGCATTTAGAAATGTTTTACTTTCTTGGTATTCCATTTTAAATCTTGGGGTCTAAGTCTTTTACTGTTCTCTAATCCTAGTTTGTTCATTTTTTAGATCATGTCTCAACGATCCAAGACACAAGGAAAGTCCTTTATCTAAACTGGGAAAATATTTTAAGGATACGTACTACTCAGGGGATCCATACTCTGTCTAGGGGTCCTATCCCTGATATTTTTCAAGTTCTATTAATTGCTACTAGTCCTCCTTAGGGTGAGGTGAAAAATGCAGAATCTCACCAATCAATTCATGTTTTTTCTTAATTATTGCTCCATCTAAGCAGGATGTATCTTGTTTTTTATCGGCCGAAGCTACAAAGGTTAGCCAATGTGTGAAGATAAATCCTCCTACTTTTACAGGAGTAAAGGTGTAGGAGGATCCATAGGATTTCTTGGATGAGTTGGAGAAAATATTTAGGGTGATACAGTGAAACAATGTGGAAGGGGTAAATTTATCTGCCTATTGGCTTAAGGATGTAGCGTACCAATGGTATGAGGAGTGGGATAGGATGAGAAGTGATATTAAGGAGTCGATTCTGTGGTAGACTTTCACTAATACTTTTATGGATCTGTTCTTTCCTTAAGAGTTGAGAGAAGTGAAGGCAGAGAACTTTGTCAATCTAAGAAAAGAGAGGATGTTTTTCAAAGAATATGCCATGAAATTTCTTCAGCAATCTAGGTATGCTCCGAAATTGGTGCCTGACATAAGGGTCAGGATTGGAAAGTTTACTTCAAGACTATCTCAAAATTTTATCCTTGAAAGCAAGACTGCATTACTTATCAATGATATGAATATTTCTAGGTTAGTTGTTCATATGCAACAAGTGGACGATGAAAAAAGGAAGCAGGCTGAGTCCAAGAATAATCAAGGTAAAAAGTTTTGATCTTCTGAATAGGGTGGTGATAGACAGTAAGGTGGTCAAGATGGAGGCATGTGGCCAGAAAAAATAGGGGTGTTCTGGTTCCTTCTCTATAGCTAGTGGTCCTTACTCAAAGCAGTCGGATGATAGGCGTCAAAAGAGTGGCAATAATTTTTGGGAAAAAGGTGCATAATCTTAGGTAAGTGGGGCACAGTTGGCCTTATTCTATTCTCTGTGTCAGTGGGTTTCTTTAATAAGGGGAGGGATAGGTTTTTCAAATATGGTCATCCAGGCCATATGCTTAGAAATTGTCTAATTGGTAAGGGTGATTTGCAAGTGAGTAAGGCTTCAGTTGCTTTATCTTTAATCCCACACCAAAATCTATTTTTGCTTTCGGTACCACCTACGTAGGTCGAAATATGTTATATCGTCTTGCTACGCGACAGGAATCTAAACCATCACCTAATTTTATTAATGGTAAGTTACAACTCTTTTTCTCATGATATGTATTGTGTATTTAATCTGGGGTCCACTCTCTCTCTTATGTGACCCCATTTTTTGTTGTGTATTTTGGGTTTGATTTTGAGGTTATTTTTTATCGTTTTTCTATTTCTTCCCTGGTAGGTTACTCTGTGGTTTCTAAAAGGGTCTATAGTGTATGTGTGGAATCTGTTGGTAGAAGGAAGGCTTTGATGGATTTGTTTCCACTTGATATAGTGGATTTTTATGTTATTCTAGGGATGGCTTGGTTACACTCTTGTTACATGTCCTTAGACTGTCGAGCGTAGGTTATGTTTATCTTTCCTTGTGAACCAGTTATTGAGTGAGAGGATGGTTCCCTAGCTCCTAGGGGGTTTATTTCTCATATTAGAGATCGGAGATTAAGGATCAAAGGGTGTCTCTATTATCTAGTCAGGGTTAAAGATTCTAACTTGGAAGATCCTTCTTTAAATTGAGTTCCTGTGGTAAATGAGTTTTGTATGGTCTTTTCGAATGATCTTCCTGTGTCCCTCTCGATAGAAAGACTGATATTGGTATTGATTTGGTTCCAAACACTCATCCAATATCTATTCCTCCTTATAGAATTGTTCCTACTATGTTGAGGGAACTCAAGAAGCAGCTTGATAATCTTTTAGATAAGGGTTTTATCCTTTCTTGTATGTCCCCATGAAGTACACCAGTGTTATTCGTGCGCAAGAAGGATGGTTTCCTTCAAATATGCATTGACTAACAGCAATTGAATAGGGTGATGATTAAGAACAAGAATTCTCTCTCAAGGATAGACTACTTGACTGATAAGTTGAAAGGTGCCATATTCTTTTCTAAGATAGATCTATGGTTTAGGTATCATAAGATTAATATATGGGGATGGATATACCTAGGATGATTTTTTGTACTCGGTATAGGAACTTTGAGTTCTTTGTTATCTCATTCAGTTTGATTAATGCCCCGACAGCATTTATGGACTTGATGAATAGGGTTTTTAGGCTGTTTTTAGATCTTTTAAACATTTGTTCATTGGTGACATTCCGATTTATTCTAAGAGTGAGGTGCATCATATCAATCACCTCCGTGTGGAGTTGCAAACCTTGAAAGAGCTGCAATTGTATGCAAATTCTCTAAGTGTGTGTTTTTGTTAAATGTTGTAATTTTCTGGGTAATATTATTTCTAGTGATGGGATCATGGTAGATCTAGGAAATGTTGCTATAGTTAAGAGGTGACCTAGACCCATGACTACAATTGATATTATAAGCTTCTTAGGTTTGTCTAGGAATTATTGGCGGTTCGTGGAAAGTTTCTCAAATATAGTTTCCCTAGTGACTAAGGTTACTCGGAAGAGGGCAAAGTTTTCTTGGTCGGATGCTTGTGAGGGGAGTTTTGAGAAGCTGAAGTATAATATAACTTATACTCCCATTTTGGCATTGCCTGAAAACAATGAGGGGTTTGGGGTTTATTGTGATACGTCCTGGATGGGACTTAAATGTGTTTTGATGAAACATGAATGGGTGATTACCTATACTTCTAGGCAGTTGAAGCTGCATGAGAGAAATTATCATACTCATGATTTGGAGCTTTTAGCGGTGGTTTTTGCTGTGAAAATCTGGACGCATTATTTGTATGGAGTACACGTGGACATCATTTTTATCATAAGAATCTATAGTGTGTGTTCACTCAGAAGGAGGTAGCTCTCAGGAAGGAGGAGATAGTTAAATCTTTTCAAGGATTATGATATGATTCTTCACTACCACCCAAGTAAAGCTAATGTTGTTGCCGATGCTCTTAACAGTTTATCCATAGGGAGTTTGGCTCATATAGGTAAGGAAAAATGATAATTGGTGAAGGATATTCACTGATTCGGTAATCTTGGAGTTTGCCTCTTGGACTCCATTGATAGTGGTGTGAGGGTACATGAAATGATTTGGTCATCTCTAGTTGCAGAGATTAAGGAAAAGCAAGTGCTAAATCCTATCTTGATAAAAATCAAGAGTGATATTGGTTTGAAAAGGGTGATGGTGTTTGAGATCAGCGGTGATGGCACCTTGAGGTACAAAGGAAGGTTATGCGTTCCTGACATCGATGGTTTGTGTCAAAGGATTTTGGCTGAGGCGCATTAGTTGCGCTATGTTTTTCATCTCGGTTTGACAAAGATGTATCATGATCTCAAGGAGATGTAATGGTGGCATAGTATGAAAAGGGATGTGGCTGATTTTGTGTCCAAGTGTATGGTGTAACAATAAGTTAAAGTTGAGAACATTCCATGAATGGAAATGGGAGGTAATCAGTATGGATTTCATTACAAGTCTTCCTCGATCTTGGAACCAATTTGATTCTGTTTAGGCATCATGAATAAGATGACAAAGTCCGCTCACTTCTTACCAGTGCGGAATTATTTTTTGGCTATGGACTATGCGAGGTTTTATCTTTAGGAGATTGTAAAGATGCATGGGATACCTATTTCGATTATCTCTGATCGTGGTACATAATTTTCATCTCATTTCTGGTAGTCTTTCTAGAAAGGGTTGGGGACTAAGGTTAGTCTAAGTACTACTTTTTATTCCCAGACGAATGGAAAATCAGAGAGGACTACTTAGATATTAGAGGACATGCTCCAGGCATGTGTGATTTAGTATATTGGCAATTGGGTTGAGCATCTACCTTTGGTAGTGTTTGCTTCCAACAATAGCTATCATTCTAGTATTGGTATGACCCCTTTTAAGGACTTATATGGTAGGAGGTAAAGATATCCTATTAGGTGGTATAAGCTTTTTAAGCCGGATATGTTTGGACCAGATTTTGTTTATCAAGCTATGGAGAAGGTAAAGGTGATTCGAGATATGCTTAAGGCTGCCCAAAGTCTCCAAAAGTCCTATGCAAATGTGAGATGTGGAGACTTAGAGTTTGAGGTTGGGGATAAGGTGTTCCTTATGGTATTTCCCATGAAGGGAGTGATAAGGTTTGGTAAAAAGGGAAAGCTCAATCCCTAATATAATGGTCCTTATGCGATTTTATGAATGGTTGGTAATGTGGCATATAAGTTTGAGTTTCCCTCTAGTTTAAGCTTCATTTTTCTGGTATTTTGTGTCGTTATGTTGAGAACGTGTCTTGCTGATCCTTCTTTCGTGGTTTTGTTAGAAGGATTGGGTATCTCAAATTATGTGTCTTATGAAGAGGTTTCAGTTGAGATATTGGATCAGTAGGTTCGGATGTTACAGACCAAGGATGTTTCCTCAATTAAGGTTATACTGTAGAACAATAAGGTGGAAGAGGCTACATGGGAATCAAAAGTAGACATGAAGTCCAAATATCCATATTTATTTACTGCTCCGGATATTCATGCAGAAGGTATGTGTTCTTGATCACATGTCTTTTTCTAACTTAGTTAAAGGTTGGATTGATGTTTGAAAATTCAAATGAATTGTGCTTGTGTTTGACCTACCTTTCCCGTCATTCGAGGATGAACGATCCTAATGGGGTAGACTGAAACACCATGGGTTTTGACCTTTGTAAAATTTTCTTGGATTTTTGGTTTCTGGACATCATACGATTTATGGGTACAAGTCTTATGATAAGGTATGGTTGGTATACTCCTTTTCATATGCTAACCAGTGTTGGTTGGTAGGTTGGATTGGTTTCTGGAAAGGGTACGATTCATATGGTTTGATTTGGGTTGTGTGATTCAGGTTTTCCCTTCACTTAATCTGAGACTTAGTAACTTAACTTGGATCTTGGTACTAGTGGCTCACCAAGATCCATATGATAAGGTACAAATCTTATCATTTACTCATATGGTAGAAGTGATCAAACCTCTTTTGTTTCTATTCTGCCAGGGATACGGTTAAGGGGAACTAACCATACAGTTGGGTACGAATTGGGTTGGGTAAGTTATATGTTGGGAAGGGGGAGGCCTAGGGTACGAGTGGTGGGTACTACTTGTATTGGATGGTCTGACTGATATGGGGGAGTCATACCATCTGACAGGATTTTTAAGCAGTTTAAGTTGGGGGTATTTTGAACATTTCCCTACTTAAGCTCTTATGGCCCCAAAACTTCTATTAATATTGAAAATTATTTACCCTATTATTCTAATCTTAAACAATTAGAAACTCTCTTAAATTCTCTCTAATGCTCTTGGGTAAAAGAAGGCTAGGGTTTCACGTAGAGGATCAATTTGGGGCTTGTACGGGTGATTTCTCTCCATCAACTTCAAAATCGAAGGCATGTACTCCTCTGTAATACCCCGTATTTCCCTAGCTTAACTTAACTCTCAGTACATGAGTAATCCTATATATATTTATGTAAACACTCAGTATTTTTCAGTTTAAAACTTACTATGGCGTTGGAAATTTAGTTTCCTTTCCAACTGTTTAAAAATTCACCAAAATGTAATACTCGGGTGAATAATTATAGCTATTTTTGTAAATAGTGTGCCAAAATGCACGTCAGCACATCGCGGAGCCAGGCCAAATGGCAATTGTCAAAATTTAGTGTGTCATCTAGATAATGGAGTGTCGCTCCAATGTTCTAGTACACAATTGTCATTTTCCAGTATGGCAACGTAATACCACCACGTCACGCCAATGACCAAATCCTCATCCAGTGAAACACCGTGATGGTGCCACATAGTGTTATCAGTCCAGTTTCAAGTTGTCTATTTTCCAGTGAGCCGGCGTGATAGTACCGCGTTGCGCCGGGGTGAAAATTGAGATTTGAAGCTTCCTTGATTTTATTTCAAGGACTGTTTGGTCATTACCTAAAATCCTTATCAGCCTAAAAATGGAATTAATGCCCTAAATAGCATATTATATCATTATTCACCCAATTCCTCTCAAATCAAGATCATTCTCTCTCAAAATAGAAAACCCTAGCCTCCAATAATCAAGATCTATCCTCAAGAAAATCACTAAGAGCCTCAAGAAAATCATTTTCTCAGGTATGTTAGGTATTCATTCATGGGTTCTTTCATTCATAAAGTCCAAGAACCCTTTTTAAACTTACAAGATCTCAGAATTATAAACTTTGTGCTATAAATTTATTGTTTTCATGTCCATGATAGTAGTTGGGTTTCAATTCATGATTAATTATAAGTTTCCATGAAATTAAAATTGTTATGTGATGAATTATTTGAATTGCATGCTAAATCCTTGAATTTGCAATTGAGTATTGTACTCATAATGCTCATGTGTTGGCCATTACCATGTGAAATAATCCATGTTCCCCAAGTGTTTGCTAAAATTCCTATGTGAAGTAAATAGTGGAATCATGACAAGTCATTGTATAGTCCCAATCATGTATAAGCTTATACCCTACAAGTGTTTGATAAAATGTCTCTACGAATGAATTATGAACAAGTGGACATTGTTATACTTTTCAAGATCATGCCATACTTTACTTTCATGCTATCGAGTCCTGGGGGTATCTAATACCCGACAATCTTGTTTTTTAACTAGATCTACAATAGTTATAGAATAGTCTCAGTCATGACACGAAATAGTAGTACTTAGCCAGTTAATAGAACTCAATAAACTCATTCAGTTATAGAACTCAGTAAATTCAGTCAGGTATAGAACTCAGTATCAGCTAAGTTTAGCTCAGTATAATAAGTTCAGTGTCTATTTAGTTGGGAGTAGGATTCAGCACCGAGTGAACCTAGGGATGGGGGCTCACCTGTTAGTAAAGTGTGTGATCCTTAGAAGTAGTCCTTGCATTCCTGGACTATGTAGCCAGCGTAGGTTGAGACTTCAACCTGCCAGTTGAGGGTTGATGAGGTGTTTCTACCTGCCAGTTGAGAGTACCACCGTTCTTATTAGAGTACCTGCCAGATAAGGGTAACTCTTCAGTTTAACTGTACTTGTGGCATAGTACTAACACCCTTCTTACTAGGGTTACAGGTTTCACACCAGTTATCTTATTTGGGGCATGTCAGTTGGATGATTAGTTCCCATAGTCTCAGTTTTAGTCTAAGTGTAGAAATCAGCTTAGTTCTATAGAATTAGGATTGTCAAATACAGTCAATCAGTTTTAATAACTCAGTTGTCAGTAATCTCAGATATCAATTACTCAGTTATCAGTACTTAGAACTCACCTTCAGTAAAAGATCAGTTACAATATACACATATATGCACAGTACTCCATACTCAGTATTTCAATTGTAGTAAATTTAAGGGTACGAAAAAGTGGTCCAAGAATAGAGTCCTCAACTCATTGCAAGTGGTGATGGATCCATTGGGAAACTCAGCTAATCTTAGTGTAGCTTCCCCTATCAGAGAGAATGGGAATAATCTCAGTTGAATTGTCTCCTAAATCACCCTAAGTAGATTGTATGAAGTACAAATCCCCGTATAGTTTATAATATGAATGTTTTCACCATCAGTAGGTAGGCCAACAAACACCCCCTTCAAATTTAGTTGTTGGATTATCGCGCTCTTGAAATCAAACTTAGTACCTTGAGGCAATTTAGGTTGAATGATTGCACCTATTTTAACTGGCTTGACATACCCCAAATCTTTCTCTGGATCATCATAAATAGCTTGGTATGATTGGATGGGTTGTTATCCCCTACTTTTTCTCAATCTATCGCTCACATAAATTGTAGCTAAATGATTCGCCTCCTATTTCCTATCTATTTCTTCCCTCGTTGATAGTGAGATAGAAGCTTGCCTAGCATTTTCCTCAGCATTTAATCGAATATTTACTTGTTCTGTAGTTTCTAGAACAACAATATGGAGAGTCCAATTTACAACTGTTGGGACAGTATGAACCATCTCAAGCAGGGATCCTTGTTTTTAAACTCCTTCTATCTCCATCCTTTGATTTTATCCTACAGTTCTCTCAATTTTATGATCAAATTGAATCAAGGATTTTCCTTTACTCTGGTATTAGGTATATACTAGTGTGGGCCCTATAAAAGAAAGAAAAATAAAATTAGAAAATAGCCTAAATAAACTCTATAACCGTATTCCCCGATAATTATGAAAAAATTTGATGTCGGCCAAATTATACCTCCAAGAAAGTATAAAGTGGTCGTTGATTAAATTTAGATCCCGATGATGATGGGGTCAATCCCACAATGAATAGGGCAGAATTTGATAAATTATTTGTCTAAGTAATTGACAAGTAAAAGAAGGGGGTTTTGTGAAACAAAATATAAATAGTAACAAATATGGGTTTGTTGAACTGGTAATCAATATGAGAAACAATTTTAATCCCCATGATGTCATAGATCCATAGGTTATTCATTCTAGCAAACTATAACTATGTCTTTTATACAAAACCTACCAAGATATGTATTATGTTAATGTCTTCCAACTTTGTGTAGATGAATTTCACTCAGCTCCTTCCGGACT
This sequence comes from Capsicum annuum, assembly GCF_002878395.1. Lineage (NCBI taxonomy): Eukaryota > Viridiplantae > Streptophyta > Magnoliopsida > Solanales > Solanaceae > Capsicum > Capsicum annuum. The sequence goes on from NC_061115.1 coordinate 39,450,638, forward strand.
CATAATGTTGTTTACTAACCCTTGTTCTTGATCTCAAATTATATATACTTGTTACGGCTCTAGTTATTAGATAAAGGTTTGTCACTTTAAATATTAATGGTTATTCCCTTTTTCTAATCTATACATCTACCCTGAGAAAGTTTAGAACACGAGTGAGTTACTAATATATGTATCAATTAGAAAAGCAATCGTACTGAAGGAAATGCTAATACATGCAAGAACATCAGTCTAGACTGACTTTTCACTTAACCTATTTTCTAATTCGGCATGTTTCCGACAACTCTAGTTGTGGAAACATAAGAAGAATTCGTAGATAAAGACAAATTATGATTTTACAATAAGAAATAAACTTCAAAATCTAAACTTTGATTAAACCCTAGAAATGATATTCATATAACCCAAGAATATGCCTTAGAATAGTATTTTATACTGAAGTGTGTGTGTAATAATTGGATAACCTCATAAATATAACCCTATAAGAGTGAGTTTTTATAGACAAAATAAATCATATCCTAAACAAATAAGGAAAAATGTGTCAGCTTCCTTATACAAGAAGAAAGTAAGATCATGGTTAGAGCCCACGATCATCCTTTTCTAGTCATGGTTTTTACACTTGACCGCATTTAGGTCTTCCATTAGGCAAACAAAGGTTCAATCTCATTATTCCCTCCCACGATCATACCATCCTGTCGTCTAATCATTGTGATTCTAATGTTTTGAAAGTTTTCAAAACTCTAGTCTCTTCCTACGACCACATGGTATAATTGTACTTTTAAGGCACAATCATGGGTAAGATATCGTGTGATCCTTTTTCAGTTGATTCCTGCTGGTGTGGATTTACTTATTCACTAACAATCACATGTTATGATCGTGTCATCATCTCATGATCGCGATTGTAGGACCTTTCATCTAAGAGATTTTTACTTGAGGTATCTCTTAATCAATCCTAGGAAAACCTACGCACGATTATGGTCAGATCCCACAATCATGGTAAGGATTGTATGATGCCATCATTGTCCTATATTATGTATTTTCTTTCTCTAAGTCCATAAGTCTTGCAAACACTGAAAGAAATATGTCAAATCCATAAAAATGCCCTTATACTTGAAAATATTCCTTATTTTAAGTGCCTTAGGTTTTGTAAGTTCACGACACATTAACGACAAATCTCCTGCAATAACAATGGGTAAAGTGTTGCCTTCCCCTAATAATACATAGAAAAAAATTGATGGTAATGGCTTGAGGCAAGTTTTTATGGGTCTACAAATGAAGTCTTTAAGGGAGGACTCTCCCAATTCTTCAAGTCAAGATCTAATTTTCATGGGTTCTTTGTGTAGGAACAAAGACTCTTGCATGAAGCAACGGACTCATCATACTCTTCAACCTCTTCACTTTTATAATTTCACAACACTATCGCTAGTGGGTCACTAATTAAATCCACCTCTATAGAAGAGGGTACCTTATTATAAATTATATTAATCATGGATATCACTTGCAAGTTCATCATTTGCAGTATGGCATTCAACAAATTTAATCTTATCTATTTATTGTTCACCATTAAATTTAATTTTCCATATTTTACATCAACCGATTCATTCAAAGTAGCAAGGAAAGTTGTATCGAGAATGATAGAAACTTTGATCAATCACACAATCTAGGATCATAAACCCGGCAAGAAATATGAATTTTTCAACCCGAATAAGCATATCAAATAGATTTACCATTGGTTGTTTGATGTACTAATTTGTCATTAATATTCTCATGGTTTAAGGATTTAGATAACCTAACCCCAATTTCTCTAATAGATAGATGAATCATGTTTATATTTTCTCCTAAATCATTTAACGCATTACCAAATTGATTCACCATAATAATACAAGGAATATTGAATACATTAGGGTCTTCTTTGTTGAACACGCATGTCTTAACATCATAGTGATACAACTATGTGAGACCTCCACTATTTCTTAATTAATGGTTTTTACATTATCACCAAGTCCTTTATGAACTTGGCATACCCAAGCATCTCTTGTTAGGCTTCTAATAAAAGAACGTTCAATGGTTAGTTAATAAATTTGAGGAACTCCTTGAACTTTGTATAATTTTCCTACTTCATAAGTCTTTGAGAGAGTGAAAAAGTTACTTTTGATTGGCAAATTTGAGACAACTAGTTTTCCTCCAGTTTGGAGATATTATCATCAACCGAATGTCGTATCTCTTTAATTTCTACCCTTTATTAAAAATCATATAGATTTTCTATACTTTTCTTATTGGGAATAGAGACTTCATAATTTGAATTTTCAAGTCTCTTCCTCATACTACTTACTTGCTCATAAACTCACCTCTCTTTGGGGTCTTCATCAAGATTCACAACATCATTACCAAGAGTTCTACCATGCCTACTAACAATTTCTATGCAATGGATATCATTCTTTTAATTTTTTATAATATCACTCAGAGGACCTCATTTTAGCTCATGTTCAAATGAGCTCAGATTTGGCCCAATTAAATTTCATGTTGTTCATTTGGGGATGAATGTGAAGTGACTATTTGAATAAGTAATTAAAAGTTACTCTTTATCTCTCTTAGTATCTTGTCACTCACTTCAACATTCAATAATATATAATCAAGAACATTTTCTTCTTATAACTTCTAGTTCATTAAAGTTAGACTCCTTTCTTTTGGAACAATCATATGAAGGAATATATCTATCATGTAATGACCTTTATCTCTCTATTTGTGGCCCCTATTTATTTTTGTATCCCTCCAATATCTATAACGATCACGGTCTCTTCAATCATAATCTTTTAAATCTATATCACGGACCCATTCCTTCCAACCTTAATTCATGTGTTGCCTTTGATAGGTAAGGTAGGAACTCCCCATTTGGTTTTGAAAGAAGCAATTTTCTTCATCAAGTATCTCCATATCATCCTCTTCATGTTGTTTATTACCCTTTGAAGCTAAAACACTAAATATTTTTGGAGTTGAATCTCTGGCATGTTTTTTGTGGAGGTCATTTTGTGTCATCATCATATCCATGTTTTTCTCTCTTCTCATCCTTTGTTATTGTCTCTCATAAGAAGTGGACAGATCCTCCACGATCACCTTAGTGTTACCTTTGTGACATGCTTTACTTTGCTTATCACTTGGCCCAACAACTTGGAAGCAACTCAAAAAAATTGGTTGATCAATGGTCCTTCGAATGTATTATCTTCTATGGTCTTTTTTAATTTGTCCAATGACCTATAGAAGATTTCAACAAACATCTTATCGGGCACTTTATGCTTATCACATTGTTTCAATTTCTTTTTTAATCTTAAACACTTTTTATGTAATCGTTCACTACTTAATTACCAGAAATTTGTTATCTCATCCCTCAATTAAAGCATGTACAATGGAAGAAAAAATAAGCTTAGAAAAGACTACTCCAATTCAACCCATGAGAAATAGACCCCATGGAGAACCCCCACACCCACAATACTGCTTTACCCATCAGAGAGAACAGCAACAACCTCAATCGGATTGACTCCTAAGGAATATTATTAATTTCAAATAGGACACAAACATCTATAAAGTTTTTAAATTAAGGTTTTCATCTTCATTATATTTTACAACGAATAATACCTTTATTTGAAGTAGGTGAAGCATTACCTATGTAACATGAAAATTGCATCGCCTTTTCGTGCGAGGTCAGCAAATTATACATTCCCTCCTAGCATCCCCTAGGTGATCTTCATCTTTGAGTTGGACATTAAAATTAGTGGTGTCACTACCATGTTGAATTATTTTGTTGAGTTGACATAGATTATCACCTCTCAAAGAAAAAAATAAATAAAGTAAAGCTTATACTATAGCTAACAAAAGTAACTTATAACACTGTAATGAATGAACGCTATATTTTATTCTCCAATAATGATGCCATTTTAATAATACTCCAAATACACCTCATGATGTATGCAGTTTTTATGAATAAAATTTTAACCCTACTTGGAGTTAGGGTCAATTTTACATGGAGTGAAATTGGTAGCTTCACCCGCAGGTGTCACAAGTGACTATGAGTTAGCACACAATGGTATAATAAAACAATAAAGTAAATATGGGGTTTAAAATCAAAAAGGATTTCGTTCTTTGGATGTCAAAATAAATTCTAGGGAATGTAATTGATATGTAGAAGTACTTGGGGTTATGCCCTCTTAAGGGTTATTATAAGCATGGACAAGTGAAAATGCACCTAAAATTCAATTAATAGTTATGACTAGGCTTGGTCTTAGGTATTGGAGATGGTCATTCAATCTACCACCAAACTTAATAAATGTTTCTTTTAGATGCCCATATGTACACAATACCAAGCAACCAATTGCCTCAAATTAGTTATTCTATTTCTAGCACTAGCTATGAAGTAAGAAACTTTCTTTCAAGAAAAATAAGAGATCTAAGCAAGAATAGAATTTACAATGACAATTCTTGAGTTGAAACATAGAGATTTATCTAAAACCATACCATTCAATTATATATAAAGGTAAATAATCGCTACACACAATAATCTACACTCAATAATGCATAACCCCAAGATTGGAAAATTAGCTACACATAATAAGAGAAAAGGAAATATACTTATATTTTTATTCAAATCTGCCTATAATCCAACTATTTCAAATAAAATCCATATTCAAAAGAAAGAAACTAACAATAAGCAACTGATATTCTAACTAGTGTTTCAATTACAAGTTTTAGATTCCAAAAAATGATTTTAAAAAATAGGATTTCAAGCTACTAAAATAGTGTAAATAGCTTTATCAACATTGTATTTTAAAATTATAACATTTCCATCATGTATAATTTAGATGAGGAAATATCCATCATTGAATACTTAGGCACATACCAGTGTCATCGAATTGACTTTAAACTTGAGCTTCAGGAGTTGACAATAGTTACTTTTGGAGATGGAACTTGGCTTCGCCGATTAGTTTTGCTATGCACCGAATCACATATTTTATTGATGATTTATTGAATATTGACCTGGACTAGACTATTAGAATTAATGATGGAATCATCAAATTGCAATACACAGAAGGGTTTTACGATGCGCCAATTGTTCCTTATGATGCTCTTGTGTACCTTTATCTCTATTCTTTCATTTCTTTCTTATTTTTTCTATTTCAACTACTGCATGGCCTTAACACTATAATTAAACTTGATTAGCATTAAAATTCATCCAAAATAGCATTGAGGACATAATTCATACCATTTTAGGTCAAATGAGTTGCTGACTCATCACCCCTATCTGATATGATAGTCAAAGGGACTCCATGCAATTTTGACAATTCCATGAGGTAGAGTCTAGAATAATCCTTAATTGAATCTATAGTATTAACGTATGATAAATGCACTGATATAGGCATACAGGTAATCCCATAGTGAAATCCATATTACAATTCCTACTTTTATGTAGGAATACTGATATCCTATGTGGGGATAGTTTTGTTTAAATCTATTTTGTGTCAAAGAATTTCATGCTTGAGCATCATGTGGTTAAAGAGATATTGTCAAGTAACTTAGAATTCTATTCTATTTTTTCTGGTTGAATTGGTATTGTCCAGTATTTATAATGTTTATTATTTCCTAATGTTTTTCTTTTTAGTTGATTGTGATTTCAAGTTAGAAAACCTTATCAATCCTCTTGATTCATATATCAAGTTGTAACCTACTAAGAATTCAAGCTAAGATTAAAACCATTTCTTCAAGTGTGTATAAAACCAAACACATTTAGTTGGTAGCATGAGAAGTGCTTTAGATATTAATTATGGTCGTATATAACTCCTAGCTCATAATTAAGTTGAAAACTTTCTCAATAATCGAATTGTCATATAGAATCTTTCCAATGTCAAACTTAAAATGAGTATAACTCCTATATTATGAAGATTTTTGAAGATCAAGACCCACCAAATTAATGGTCTTTGAGTCTTCCTACCATCTTATAAAATTACTTGTTAATTTAATTCCAAAGAAAGAAGTTATTGCTTTTTTAGTAAAGCAGTGTCAAGTTGTTTTATTCGATGATCCTTACACTGATCAACGATTGGACACACGATCATTCCATGTACTAGTCTATATGAATAAGGCCCAAAAGTCTCGAGGATTAAAAAAGTGCCACCTTGCCAGTGAGATACGCCAATAATCGTTTGAAGTACCAATGATTTATTGGTGGTGACCATGGTTACTATATTGTCTTGGGTTGAATACTAATGCCCATCCAAGGGACTAATGGTTGGAAAAAAAGAAAAGGACCCTTTATTGGATTATCCGATGAACTCAAGAGAGTCATTAAGACCCCTCCATATCCAACGAACACAACTAATGACCATTGGTAGAACAAACTAGCAGTTTGTTAGTTTTTCTATCAAATAGTCAGTTATTAGTTTCATTATTATAAGGGGTACTTTATTCTTTTTCCATCATGTAACCTTCTATACTCTACCATTTTGAGTATTACAAGGAAGAATATTAAAACTAACTACTCCAAATCCCATATTCCCTCATAAATCAGTTGACACTTTAAGGAAAATTAGAGAAATAAGTGACTCTTTCCTCTCTAAACAAAGAATGATACGGTTCATCATCTTCAAGCTTTAAGTCTGGGATTTTCACTTCTAATTATGTGCGATTTCATCGATGGGTAAACTTTCCCCATTGAGTCTGTAAGTGGACTCAATTCTTTAGTTTTATTTGATCTTCAAAGCTTAGGGTTGTATGAAAAATATGAGTTTTTTTTTGTATTTTAGTCCCTTATCAAGAATAATCCATGAATACATGTCTCCCATGAAATTTAGTACCTTTTTAATGGTATATTTTATGAAACCTCTGTATATATGGATAATTTGGGATTTCGGACTTGTGTGTATTCTATTAAAATTATTGCAATGGTTATGATTAGTTACATTTTTTAGAGATGGAGGGTTATGAACACTCGATGACTTAGTATTTCATAAATTTGATAGTTGATTTTTTAGTCCTTTCAATCCATATGTCTTAGGATGCTCTTAGATAAATTGTCTATTATTTACTCTTGAATATTAGTATAATAAAGTTTATTAGTTTATCTGTACAATTCAGTTGGGAGTATACTTAGCACTGAGTGAAAGCAAGGATAAAGGTTCGCCTATCAGTTAGGCTGAGACCTTTAGTAGAAGTTCTTAAGTCCTAAAATTATGACACCATCATAGGTTCTGAAAGGTCACCCATCAAATCAGGATTGGTACCTTAGTCCTTTGGACATCAGTTTAGTGGATCCACATCAGTCAGTTTTTATACCCTTGGTAAGGTACGGAGTACCCTTCAAGCTGGGGTTTGAATTTGGACCTGGTTTAGCTTAGATGAGGTATGATGGTCAATGGTAGCTCCATAATTTAGACTCAGATATTGCATGATAATATATTTAGTTTATTTAGTACATTATTGATTAGTTACAAGCTTAGTTACTTGGTCATTGCAATAATTTACATTACCCAATTCCATGTATTATTTATCCTATCATGTTCAGCTTATATATTGTAGTGCATATCTCATATGCTCGGCATACTTTCTTTTGTGTTATGTTGTGTTATAATATAGGTTCAAACGTACAACATCCAGCTCGTGGTTATCACAATCCCATACCTATCTCAGCAATACAGTGTGAGACTTCATCTTTGGAGAATGATTTTTTAGTATTCTTATTTCATTATTATTTTAATTTTTAGACAGTTAGAGTTAGTTGGAGACTTTAGTAACTCATATTAGTTGAGGCTTTTAGATAGATAGAAAGTTGAATTTCCATCTTTATCTCCATGGATGATTTATGTTTAACTTCAATATTAAGGTTATTTTGGATATTCTTATTTAGTATTTATATTCTAAGCTTTTTCTTAGTACTCATTATATATACATATATATATATATATATATTACCATATTTTTAGTGTCATGCCAGCCCATGGTTTATCCTTGTGTCACTTGTGATTATAAGCACTGTGTTCGACTAAGGGTTATCTCGGGTCAAGAAAACATTGGTATCAGAGAATAAAGTTTAAAATGTCCTAGGATGTCTAGCAGCCACATTAATTCGAATCTTGTTCATGAGTGTGAAGCATCACACACTTATAAATGAGAGGCTATGAAATATTTTACAAAAGTTTCATTTATTTTATGTTCATATTGTACGATTGAGTGGGAACTATATGTAACCTACTTTAAACTCATTCTCTATGTATTTACCAAATATTTTTCCCAAAAGGGATTATGAAAAGAGAAACAAAAATAGAAATGGTAACTAGCAAGCACCACCAGCTCAAACAGACCCTTTGAACAAACAAGTTTCTCATGCTGAGTTCAAGACTTCTTTTAAGTTATAGCTTTGGCAATGACTACACAATTTAACTAGCTAGTTGTTTAATAGGTCAACCCAAATTGGAATAGAACAACAGTTAGAGTCCAATATTTTAATCGGATAAATCCTCATGAGTACCAAAGTTCTATGATAGAGAGGGTCCATATGAGTTCATTAATGGAATTTAGAACGTCACTCAAATTATGGGAGCTACATCAGTTATGAGTGCATACCTTTCCACTTACTAATTAAATAGAGTGGCTCAAACTTGATGTAAGAAATGGAGAAAAAATAAGGGTATAGATGCAGGTCTAGTGGATTGGGATTAGTTTTTAGTTGTATTTTGATAATGCTAAATTACACTCTAAGAGAGGAATGTACAAAATCATTAGCAATACTTTCACCCAACTAAAGATTCAGGGTTGAATCCGCATGGAATGGCAGGAATAGCTTCACTCTTATATGTTACAAGTGACTAAGAGTTAGCACACAATGCTTAAATTATTGCAATAATGTAAAATAAGGGTTCGTTAAATTGATTTTGTTTTTAAAGTATTAAATTTTACTTTGAATCATCAAAAATGACTAATAATGTATGTAATCAATACATTTAAGTACTTGGGTTATGCTTTCATGAGAATACCTATATTTGGCGGTAAGTGAAAAAGTGCCTACCCTTGATTGTTAGTTATGACTAGGCTTGGTATAAGGTATTGGTGGTAATTTATAAATCTAGCACTAAAATTTACATGGGTCTCTTTTAAACAACCATGTGTCTACACTACCAAGCAACCAAGACCTCAAAATGGGTAGTTTATCCCTGGCCCCACCCTTCAAATTACTATGACTCATATTCCGTCAACTAAATCTCATCACTTTTGTCTTATCTCTCAAGGCAGATAAGACATCTGAACATACTCTAGATTTGGAACCTCAAACTATAAATTAATACATACTGATCTACCTAAAATCATAAAACGCAATCATGTACAAAGGTAAATAATCACAACCCACACAATAATCTATACCCTATAATAAATAACCCCAAGTTTTGAAAATTAGCTACTTATAGTAATAAAAGAGATATCCCTAATTCTTCTTCCATATTTTCATAAGATCCAAATGTTTCAAAAGAAATTTCAAATTCCAAGAAGAAAAATGGTTAATATCCCAACTAAGGTTTGATTACAAGCTTGAGATTTAGAAAAATTACAAAAGGTAGGGTTCTAAATGGCCAAAATGGTTTAAATAGCTTAGTAAAATGTGGCCTCAAAATTATAAAAATATCACCGCATTTAATTTTGTTGAGCAATATACCATCATCAAAAGGGTTAGCGATGCACTAAATTTTCCCATGTTTCTAGTTTGATAACATATTGAGCTCTAAGGGTTGGCATCTGACACAGTTTGCAATGGAACGTTTGCTCCATTGATTCATTTGTAGTTGTTGAAAGACTCGTGTGTTTGCTGATTTGTCACCAGTTTAACTAGCCTAGACTTTTGTGATTGGTGATGGAAGCACCATTCTAGTGACACACAAGTGAACTTGGCAATGCATTGGTAATACAACTACTGACACATTCCATGTTTTTATGAACTTTTGGCTTCAATGTTCCATATTTTATCTTTTATTTGCTTATTTTTTCTATTTCAACCACTTCTTGAATTTAACCCTATACTAAATTAGCATTAAAAAGAATTCAAATTAGCATTGAGGAAATGTTTTCTCACTATTTTTTGGTCAAAAAAGTCACAATTTGCCAACTCATCAACATCCTTAATTAAATCTTTGATCGTCCTCGAGTAAATCAATCCACACACAATACTATCACCAATGCCAAAAATTGGTACTAAGTAGGAGATTAGACACTGCTTCTTTTCTGAAAACACTTTCCTATATTGGTTTAAAAAATAATGGCATAAGTTTCACCTATCAAACAGTTATATTATAAACGACGAACTTCAAATATTAATAAAATATCATTACCCAACAGGTTATGATTGTCACCCACCCTAACCTATGTTGGAAGAGCATACTAATCTAACCCTGAATAGTTCAAGTTCTATTTGTAGATTCGCCTTATATAAATTCTAACTTAGAAAGTTCCAAAAGAAATTTAATTTATAAACTAAACAATCAGTCAAACCAACATCAATATTCATAACCAATATATTATTGATACCTCTATTTATTACATCCTCAGGATCTAAAGCAATCGTACAAGAACACCTAAGAATAAACCAAGTATTAAACAACTAAGAATATCCAAAACATAAGAAATAAGGGATAATCTTAGTCCTAAAACAAAGGACATCAACATCCAAAGGAAGATTCGAAGGTTGCTCAGTCATAGTGCTCACACAAAATCTAGTTTCAACAAGAAATGAGGTTGTGTGTCAACCATTAAATGATGTTCTACACTAAACAAGAAAAGAGTACAAGTATTGCTAAGCATAATAGGCCGATCAAATCAATAATGTAAAAGTAAGCAAGACAAAGAAGTATAAAAGTGATCATTATAGATCCGATAATCAAAGAGATCAACAACTAAAAACATCGTATAGATATAATTCACAAGTTATATTTTATAAAATGTTATACTTTGTCACCTCAACAATAACTAATCACCACATGTATTCATTATAAAGACACCCAATGAATATTGATTAGTTCATGCATGTAACAAGTGCACATCATCTCTTACTCTTCTCCTCATCAACAACTTCATATCATACCAGTGTGGTGTACTACCCTCTATGACCATATATCATATTTGTATCAGTTTGGTGCCCAATCCTTCATCACCCAACATCATCACAATGCATATAAAATAAAATGCAGTCCATAAATTATAATTCATGCTAGAAGAAAATCATAGATATTTTTTTTATAAGCAAGTACAACTCCAAGAAAGTCTAAGTGCTACAACAAAATTATAGCCTAACTTAAATCATTGCTCAAGTAACCTTTAAGACACATTTTTGCCCTTTCATTTTCATTCAAATCATCTATAACAACAATAATATATACCCATTTTAATAATTTACCCCTTTTAACTACTAGGGAACAAAAACAACTGATTTTTTCATAAATGTTGACATTTAATTTTGGATCGACATTTTAAAAATAAATAGTCTTAAGCTCTTTATTCATTAAATTGCACAAAATAATTTTTACATATTTTTCATTCAATTTTAACTCAAATTATTGATAATTATTTTTATTTTAAAAATTGATTGGATACTTATCAATTTATTATTATTTTTAATTATTTTAGCACAAGCGTTATTTTAACACAATCCATTAATTAAAAAGGGTGAAAAAGATAATTTCTCCCACAAATATCCATAGTTTTTTTGTAAGTTCAAATATTCATAGTTTTGGATAACTCATGATTTTTGATAGCCCATGATTTTGCCATTGAACATACAGTTTTGCTATTGAGTGATTTTATTATGTTAGTAAAATTAATCCGCCCCCTTCATAATTGATGGTAGTGAAAATTTCTAAATTAGGTAAAAAGATTCTAAAATCGGCGTCTCCCTATCAATTTTTGTCTTAGTAACCACCTCCCTCCCTTTTTACTTTTTTGGTGACTACTACCATTAGAACACCACCCATATTCCACTACCATCCATAACCATCCAATCTCACCTTATTGTTTTCTCCTTCTTGCACACATTACAACACCATCACACAACTAAAAACCTCCCCAACAATAAGAAAAACACCATCCACAAATCCTCTATCCCTAGTCTCTGATGCGCTTATCACCAACGAGCTCCGACAAACTCTAAGTAGCCATACAAACAATCCAAAACAACCAAAATATTATATCTACCCTTCTATTTCAGCAAACCCACCACTTCCCATCCATTATTTTCTACTAATATCAAAATCCAATGAACCCTAAATAAATGCTGACTCCAACCAAAAACAAAACAACCCATCAATTTCAATGAAACCACGTCGAACAACGACGAGCTCAAATTTTTTAACAACCCAATAATTATCTACCATGAACCTTAACAAACCTGTGAACACTGGATCAGTAATATCCATCCACGTCATTCATTTTTTAGCTCTCTCTAACCACAACCTATAGTGTGTTAGTGGTTCCTACCAACAACACCAGTATTAACCCCAAAATCCATAGATCTGGACAAATGAATGGTTTTCAAAAATTACTATTACTACTTTATCTTGTTTTTATTTTATTTGATATTTTAATTAATATTGTTGTGTTGTTTCGTGGTGTTCTCTAGTGATTTTGTGCTTTTTGGTAACAATTTCCTCCATTCTGTGTGGTCACTATATATTTCTATCCCTCATGTTACTATTATTGTCTATAGACTATGTTTTTTCTTTTTTGACTATGTGTTTCGATGGTTTGTTTGTTCATACAAACAGAACATTATTTTATATCAACCACTTTAGGTGTTCTGCTTTCCTTATATTGTATTGTTGATATTTTTTGTTTGATGTTATTATTCTAGTTATTATTTAATTGATGCAGTTATTTCTAATGATTGCCCAACAATTATATTTATCTCATGTTTGGCTTTGTTTCTACTTTGTTAATAATATGGTTGCATATGCATTCCATAATTTGTTACTCTTTTGAATATTTGAAGTGGGAAATGATAAAATCTTTCCATCAAATTTTTTAGGCGTCCCTATTGTAAAAGATGGATTTTATTTTTGAGTTAGTTATTTGGTTATTTCTTTCATTTCAAGTGTTAAATAGTTGGCCGATGAAGAAATTTTCATCAATTTTCAAGGCCTCCCATCGATATAAAATGGGTTTTACTTTTTGTTTATTACTTTTTAAATTTATTTTAATTTATATTTGTTCAGTATTATGACTTTTATCAAGTGTCTTTAAAGGTAAACGAAGCTTCTTCATGAGGAAGATACTCGAATTTGAATTCGAGAATCATTTTAATTATTCATTGTGTTTATTTATATTACTTAATGATAGGTAATTAGGTCGTTTTAATTATGGGATCTTTCAAAAATAGCAGCATTTTGCTATAAAATGCACCTTTCAAAGCCACATTTTATATAATTACCATTTATAGCTGTAGTATTCGTTATATGGCCATTGTATTCGGTTCTACAGATAGTATGTATTCATATAAAATATGAATGCAGTCTCTATTTAGTCACACCAAAAATGAAATTCAATATTTTAAAAAAGAAAAAAATCTTAATCACGCTTATTTCGTTGAACTGGATATTTTCAATCCTAATACTACCATTATCTTTTTTTATATTTTTTTTATTTCTTGCATTTTTTTCGTTTTTCCTTCTTCTTTTTTCTATTTTTTACTACTTTAATTTTTCTCGTTTCTTTCTTTTTGTTCTTTTATTTTTCTCTCTCTTTAATCTCTAACATCTATTTATCATTCTTCTTTGACTTTTTTTATTTTCTTTTTTGCACTTATTTTCTTTCTTATTTTTTTGTTCTATTTTATATGTATTGTATTTTCAAAAAATATGACTAGTCGAGCACAAGTCATGGATGATAACGTAAATACCATAATTGTTTATCGTATTTGTAGTCACACCGTCATTTATATTTTTGTATTTATTGATACAACTGTATTTGTATTTTATAGTTTGCACTTGTATTTATATTTTATAGTTCACATTTATATTTGTAGTTAATAGTTCGCACTTGTATTTGTATTTGTTAGTTTGCGCCATCATTTATATTTTATATAATTCACACTTGTATTTTAAAGAACTATTTTGTATTTGTATTTTATAATTGATTACATATTATGTTGGATTATATTTATATAATGATTTTATTGTGTTTGTATATGTAAATTATATTTGGATTATACTTGTATTTGTATTCTATTTTATTCATTACCTTTTTATTTTTAAGATATTATTTTGTATTTGTATTTGTAAGTTGATTGCCTATTATATTTAGTTGTGACTATGTATAATTTATCATTTGTAAATTTATATAAACAATTAAGTGCATTAATTGTATTTTCATGATTATAAAATATATAAATATGTAATGTATCATTTGATATAAATGTACCATTTTGTATTTGTATATCAAAATTATCATTCAAATTTGTAAATAAATAAATATCACTTGATACAAATAAAACGACAAACAAATGAAATAAATGATTTTGATAAATACAAATGTAATATGTATTTGTATATATTGTATTTGTATAAAAATTTGAGCTGTATTTATTTGTATGGATAAATACAACTAGTATCAATAAATATAAACAAGTATTCATAGAAAGAAACTCAATCATTCCTTTTCAATAATTTAAAAATATAAAGATAGTTCACACTTGTATTTATATGTTATAGTTCGCATTTGTATTTGTATTTTATAGTTCACACTTGTATTTATACGTTATAAATCACATTTGAATTTGTATTTTATAGTTCACACTTGTATTTGTATGTTATAGTTCGCATTTGTATTTATATTTTATATTTTGCACTTCCATTTGTATTTGCTAGTTCGCACAAATGAAAAGGAGAGAAATTGAAAAGGGAAAAAGAAGGAGGAGAAAATGAGAGAAAAACAAGGAGAAAAAAATTAAAAAAAATAAAGAAAGAAGAAAAAAAAAGGAGAAAAATGAAAATAAAAAAAGGAAAAAGAAAAAAATGAATAAAAAATAAAAAAGTGAAAAAGGAAAAAATAAAGAGAAAGCAACAAAAAGGGGAAAAGAAAAACTGAAGAAAAAAAAACTGAAAAAGGAAAGAAAAAGAATAATAGAAAATAGAAAAAGGCAGAAAATACACGAGAAAGGCTATGAATTATAATTAGGAATAATTAATAGGCAAGAGGGGGTTATGAATTATAATTAATTAAATATTAAACTTTAAGCGGAAATAAAAGCCCAATAATGGCTAATCCGGGTAATTTTTCCATTTTAGTTATTCAAGCTTTATTTTACATTTTGTACATATTTTATTTTTAGTGTACTTGCCAATGATTTTTTTATCTCCTCCTCATTGAAAAAAAGAGTTCAATCGAAACCCACATTTGTGGATAGAAGGTGCGCAGAACTTTTGCTTTAAACTAGCCTGAACTCTTACCTTGATTTTAATTAGATGCAGATTAAATTTTCTTTAATTAAATTAATATATTTTCTAGTATTCCTAAAATAGGTGACGACTCGGTTAGTTGTTCAAACTAGTTATTAAATTTTTTTGTTGAATCCCGACATTGCACATTAAGAAAATAGGAATGCGATGGAATGGCGACTATAGTTGGTATATGAAGGGTCCAACCATTATGAGTTTATTTTTTCAATTGAGGAATTTGTAACTTTTACATATTTTTATATTGCCTGGTATATTTTGTTCATTGTTTGTACTATGCATGTTCTCTACATTGTTCAGCTATTTATTCATTACTTGTTTAATTACATGTATGTTATTATTGCATTTATGGCACGTTGATTCAATCAAACAACAAAAAATAGATTTCATTTGGGACCAGCAATCATGCATAATTTTCGGTCATTTCCTTTTCTAAAATATAAATTTCTTAAGATGATAAAATGATTAGTTGTGTTATTCGGCACTTGTTATCGTCTCATCCTATGGTGGTCCTCTCAAATTCCCAATTTACATCAAAGAACAATCTAGTAAAACTAGGATAGAGCTAAACCAACTCCCTTATTCTAAGCATGATAACTTAAGAGACCATGTACCCTAGGAGTACCGGGTACATTAGCAACGCCACCTTATGTCCAAAGTTGCCTATGGCCTAAAAGGACAATCATTCAACTATTTATTTTAAATTAAAAGATCTGATGTTGACTTATACGAATAATTTTCACTTGGGGTTGGGAATTTATTATTTTATACATATTTTAATTTAAAAATGTTCAAAAATTTCAGTAAGTTAGAGAATGAAGGACTTCGAGGCGGATTAGTCTAAAATTGTACCCCTGCGTGGGGCTGGTCTTAGTGTACATCTCTTTTCCTTATTTTGTATTCCCTTTAAATTTAATTTGTTTGTGTATATTATAGTTTAGGGTGGAAATGAGACACTTTACAAAAAATATATAAATCATTAATTGTTAGTCTTGTCTTTGGATTAAAAAGTTCACGTAAATGTTAGGATACGTTATGTATTATTTGTGTTAAATGCTTCATACTTTCATCCATTTATATCTATTTTTGTGTTAATGTACAAGCTTTATTTTAAACATTAGTTGTCCATCATTTCATTTCAAAAAAATTTTCAAACTACATTTTACCTGGTTCCTGACTCAAAGGTATACATAGGCACCATAATGGCTTATTTATATTCCCAGTAAGCTTTTCAACTTTCTTTACAATAAAGATTAGGATTGAATTTTTGAGGCCAAATACTACATTTTATTACAAATTCAACACAAGAGTTTGTCAAAGCCAAAATAGGGGAAGAATTTTTTAGAAGGGATTAAAAATTCCAATCAAAGCAGCATAAGAAGTTAAGTAAAGTTGTTTTATGTACTAAACTGGGACAGAATTTTTCCGGATGGTCCTCAAATATTCTACCAAAGCACCAATATCCATTTTGAAAGAAAATCAGAGGAATCTTTAACTCTGTGATCTCACTATTTCATTTTATTATAATTTTCAAGACTTTCTTGCTTTTGTCCTTTTTTAACCTATTGCCAAGAAAATCATCCTCATCGACAATCGAGGACACCCACAATAATGTATTATTTTAGTAGATAATTAGAAAATCGGACAATCCCTATAAGTATCCTAGAAGAGAATACAAGAACAAGGTGCTATTTTAAACAATCAATAAGCCGTAACTCATTATTTCCCTACAAACAATTGGAGACCACAAAAATAATTGTCGCTGCAAAAGATCAAGAGATTTTGATTGGCGGAAGATGTCAACTTACATTGGACATATAAGGCATTGATCCAAGTTTTTTATTATTGTTGAATTACTTTGGGTGCATATATTTATACAATACCTGCACAAACTATGCGTACCTAATTCTCACCCCTCGAATTGAGATACGTAGGCAGCCTTTTTCGGGTTTGGTATTCCTTATTAAAAATAATTTAAAAAGAAGAATTTTTACAATCATGCCTTGGACTTTATTGGTACCAAAAAAATTAGAAGCATAAAAAATAATTAATATAATTGAGTACATTGACTTTATGGTTAGCCTTCAGTTATTTTTGTACCTCTCGTTTATACCTTTGTGACATTTGAATATGTCTCTTGCATCCATCAAAGTTAAGAATAAAACTTACCTCATTGTTTCATGTGCATTGTGTGGTGAGTTTTTGATTGAATTCAAATGTATTGCAGTATTAATCTAGAAATTTTCCTAAATATATGTTGAGGCAAACTTCTAAGTAACGTTTGGTTGGAAAAAGATCATAGGCCTTCTCAACCCATTTGTAGCTTTCAATGCCTATCAAATTAAAATAATCCCTAATGTATCCCTACTTGAGCTTGAAGCCTCTTCTTTAGACAACTACATCTTAGCATCTATCCTTCTGATTGCTTACATGCATTATTCCTTTCTTGGCCCTACCTTTTTAAATGCACTGAAATTGTACAAATTCCAAAGAATATTTGAGTATAATATTTTCAAAGAGAAAAGTTGCAAAGTCTGTCATAGTCCAGGACACAAAAATGACTTCAAAGACAAGAAAGAAAGTCTGAGAATCTCCTACAAGATCAAGTCAAGTCAAGAATAAATCCCAAATAAAGAAAGGAGAACACTCCAGACAAAATAAATGGACCTTCAAAAGAAAAGAAAACATTATAATTAAATGGGAAAAATGGTCTATCAAGCAAGACTTAAAAAAAAGTTTAAATAAAATAAGGGACGACAAAAAAGATCAAGCACCAAGTCATAACAATCATCAAATGCATATGTTCAGCTTGATGCTCAAAGAGAAATTAAGTCACTCTTATCCCAAATCAATATCATACACATCCCTAAGCCTTCAAATCTTATAACAAGCCCTACATGATTCCATTCAAAATTTTCTCACATTAGTGGAGGATTACATGAAGGAAAAGCCAATGGAATCACAATTGCATTCTTTGATCATTATTTTCATTGTGGAAATACTTCTCAAAATGTCCTCAAATCAAATACTTCAAATGCTTATGGAGTAGGACATTCTTTGTGGTAAGGGTACTTGAAATATGGGCGTATATCTAGTTCTAAATTTTTTTTCAGAAGCAAGATGAACAAATCTTAATAACACTTAGGTACATTTGAAGTACCACTTAAATCTATAGGAATTATCTCAAATTGATCTCTGTTAGAAGAGAAGAAAAAAGATAAATTTTTGTACTCTGCTAAATTTTGGTACCAACTACACAAAAGACTTGATTTTTCTCTTTGATAAAAATGAAATTTGGACAAACACCCACCTTTGAATAACTATCAAAGTGACTCATGGTCCTTTTTTTAACAAGGTTCATTTATTTTATTCATGTCGTTCTTTTTTCAAAATGACACATCATGTTTTGTAAGATCATTATATCATATTTGTGACATATTGGATTGTTACTCCAATATTTGGGACATGTTTTATCAAATCGTCACCTTTTATTTGTGACATGTTTTGTTAGATCATCACCTCCCTCATTGTAAAACATTGCATTTTCTACTAATAAGTTTAGTACAGGTAGTTATAAAACACATCGGGAAGTCACCCCATTCGAAGTATTATGTTGTGCTAAAAACTGAATCGCCCCCTCCTATTTGTGGCATCTAATGTTGGATTATAATCTTCTTTATTATGACACATAGCATTTTCTACTACTAAATTCTGTGTACGTGATTCTAAGATTTTGGGAAAGTCACCCGATTTAAAGTGACATGCTGTATAAGGTATATACAATTTATAGTTCCCCTAATATTTTATTTTCTACTAAAAAGTTTTGTGCAGCTCAATAAAAGACATGTTGGGAAGCCATAAAAATAATCATCATAAGTTTAAAATGGGTTGTCTGCCATTAAATGGTACATATTGGGAAGTTTCTTCATTCAAAGTGGCATGGTAGGTTGTTCGCTTTTCAGTGAGATACACTAGTAAGTCACCCCATTAAAAGTGGCATGTGGGATTTAAATTAGTATCCAAGAGATACCTCTTTTTAGTTCATCATCAAGGTGATAACAAAATATCTAGACAAACATCAAAGTGGCTTTACTTTTAAAACTTTCATCAAGGTAATGACCAATTATCCAAATCTGTATCAAAATGAGTAAACTTTCGAGATCACCATCAAGGTAATTACCAATTATCTAGACCATTGTAAAGGTGATGATTATTTATCTAAACTGTAATCAAGATGATGAACAAGTATCCATACCGTTGTTAAGGTGGCTCTAAACTATGTTCAAGACTGGTTGCCTATCATTCAATGAGATACACTGTGTTGCCACTGATTAAAATAGCATATTATGTTCAAAATAGGTTGCCTGCTTTAAACGGGAGAAGTTGGGACACTATCTGCCACAACCCAATTTACTAGTCGTGATCAAACCTACTCTATCCCTCCAGTAGGTAAGCCAAACTATAATGGGAGTTAAACATAAAGGTTAACTTAGTGGAAATGCCCCAAAAAGGCCTAATAGGTAATCCAACGTAATAAATAAACAAGATAATAGAAATAGCTTAGAGGTAGTCACTACACAAATACCATCCCATGACATGGTAGCGCCAGTACAAGAGCATACAGCATAATGATACAACCCAATTATCTTGAATAGTTAATACATCTATCTAGAAACAAAAGAAAACATAGAAAGCCAGAACAAAGTGGGTGACTCAGAACCCAAGATCTCACCTTATCTCCGGAAATCAATAAGGTAAGAACATGAATAAATGACAATAATTAGTACCCAAATCTGCACTAAAAAGGTACAAAAGTGTAGTAGGAATATCAAGACATCATCGGCTGACTAAGCTAAATCATAATATAAATATGATAAAATAAAAGATAACATAACTATGTCAAGGTATAGAAGCAAACCTAAATCAACTCCGACATAACTATGCATAAATAAGTAAATGAAACAAAATAATAGCAAAACATTACATAAACTATCAACACAAGCAATCATAAGTACAAGATTAGCTCCCATATGGCAATTGGTGCAGAAACTCTCATAATACAATTGGAATTCATCCAACTAATAATCCACTATAACTATCAATTGTACATTATCATCATTTGTAATTAAGTAAATACTTACCAACTATCCATCAGTCACAACCTAATTTATGAGTCATGATGGCACCTACTAAATCCGACTAGTAGATAAGCCAAAACCATAATCTGGAGCTAATGCACAAGGTTAATTTGGTAGGAAATACCTATCATAGGGAAAATTCAAAAGTATAATATATAAATAAGACAAGGTTCTAGATAGACAAAGACAATCAATACAATATACTAATCCCATGACATGATAGAGCCAGTACAAAATCATCTAATACTATCAATACAACTCAAAGTCTATAATAGTCAATACATCTATCTCAAAATAAAATAATGGAAATAAGGATAGAAGGAGATGGGAGACTCAAAACCTATGAGCTTACCCTGTCTCTAGAAATTAGTCACTGCATGAACAGTAATCAACAACGATAGCTAGTACTCAAATCTGTATTAGAAAGGTACAAAAGTGTAGTATGAGCACTAATCAATGGGTACACAGTAGGCATCATCAACCGACTGAGATAAATCATGATATAAGTATGATAAAATGCAAGATAACATAACTATGTCAAGGTACAGAAATGAACCAAGATCATTTTGAACATCATTGTATGTAATAAGTAATTAAACCAGAACAACAATATAATATAAGGTATCAACACATACCAATTTCATCGTGTATAGATAGTAAATAATTCAAAATAATATCGTTTTATAAAACATTAACACAAGCAACCACAAGCTACAAAATTAGCTCCCATATGCCAATTGGTGTTGAAAAGTAAATTACTCATCTAAGACTCTTATACAAACCAAGAGTACACTCAAGATAAGAATACAACAATCAACCAACATTATAGCTAACTTTCATCAACATAAAACCATCATTCCACAATTATCATCAACTGGTCATTTACCAATATTTCACAATTCGCAAACATTAGAAAATGTACTCACATTCCATAATATTATCATCATTTACCAATATTTGCCTCAATACACACTAGTCACCATTTTCTAGCTAACCATCTCTTGTTACTAGTCCATTTGACTACTAGTAATCATATAACCTCTAATCATCCTTCAACAACTATTTACCATACAATCACTTATTATTAATTCTTAGCTATCCAATAATTATCATTAGCATCATCTATTACTAATCATCAATTTTTACTAATAGTCATTACTATCTAAACCTCGTTTATGAACTAGTCATTATTGGCCACTTAAATAAATATCCACCACTAATCATTATTTAGCTCTAATAATCAACTATACCACCTTATAAATAATTAACACCTCTAGTCCATAACCGACTTCCCTACTATCGACATCACCCAAATTACACATAATTATATATAAACATATAATTTGGAATACATGGGGCTAGAAAGACTCGAATTGATAGATGTACATATAGGCACATCAATATAATCATTCTACAACCTTGTGGGTATTAATGCATCATCATAGTCATCCTTCAGTCTTGTCGAGTATGAATATATTATCATAATGTCCTCCGTCAATGTCAGGTATCAATATCATCATAGTGTCCTTCGATCTGGCCTGACACCAATATCATCATAGTGTCCTTCGATCTGGCCTGACACCAATATCATCATAGTATCTAGCGGCCTTGCCGGGTAACATCATATCATCAAAATTTTCTCCAACCTTGTCGGGTATCATCATATCATCATAATATCCCCCAGTCTTTTAGAGTATCATCATACTATCATAATGTCCTCTAACCTTTCCGCATATCATCATAATATTCTCTGGCTTTGCTGGGTATCAACGCATATTTATAATCATAATCAGTGGCAAAATAAATAGGCTAGATAATAATATAATAAAGAATCATGATATCAAACACAATTAATGGCATAACTTCTCAATATAATCAATACGCATGACTTCTAAAATAATTCATAGGACAATTGCTACTATCATAATTAGGAATGTTTCCTAGCATGATTACTAGCATAATTTCTTAACATGAACATAATCATAAGCATTCTAATGAAAAATAACCCATTAATAACATATTCAATGGACTATCATTAGCATAAAAGATCGCTTATCAATAGCATGAGAAATAGCTATTACATGGCATAATCTATAGCTTATTCATAGCTTAGCCAGTAACATAATCTGTGGCTTAGGCAATATCATAGTAAATGGCTCAATCAATAGTATATTCAGTATCAGTAGCCACAATTATAGCATAATCAATAGCTCTTCATAAGATTATCCAATAAATCATACATATGGCATAATTATTAGGCATTACTTCTAACAGCACACATCATGATCAACAATTACCAAGGTTCCTTAATATAGCCTAAAAAAGGAATTCTATAAGAATTAATAAATATATAAGGGTCTCAAGATTAATGTTCAACAATCATGGTTTATGGTGGGTCAAACAGCCCACTTCTAAATCCCCGAAATACATTCTATGTCAAACACCACCCCAAAATAGGCTATGGTATCTAAATCCACGCTTAGATGTATAATAAGCCACCATTAATCCTAAGGTAGATATTCTACTCAAGAACTTAAACTAAATCTAATGGAACTAAGGCAACCTTCATTAGTTAAAGAAACTAAGGCCAAATATACCCTGAGCATGATTAATTAGAGCACTCTACTTAGTTAAGAGAAAACTAAGGCATTCTCATTCTAAACATGAGTAATGAAGTCTAATACACAAAGGTTCAAGGAAATAAGTTAAGTATTTCACTCTACGGTTCAATTTAACCTAAATGATCCAACTAAACCAAAATCATACATTTCATCAATCCAACCCCTGAAATCCATCTGAAATTGAACGTAACCTACCTCGACGTCGAAGAAATATCAACGAACCTCTAAACCTTTGCTTTTTATTTTCAAGAAGCCTTCTCAAGATGTAGATCTATCAAAAATGGATTCTACTCATCAATATGATAATATGGATATCTGTATTACAACATTGTGCTTTCGGTTCAAAAATTACCTCAAAAATCTCATTTAGGCCCACTTGTGGAAATCACGTTTTCAGAACCAAACCAATATAATATCAAGCTAAAGAAATCATTACCCTCATAAATGGGTGAAAACTAAGATAATTTGGTGCTAAAATCAAGACCTAAAGGTTTTGGCGCTTTAGGAATCAAATTAAGAATTTCACTAAGAAAAAGATAAATTCTTAGCTATAAATGGATTATAATCACGAAAATAGATGTTCATATTACTTCCCAAGCTCCCATAAGCTTCGATTTTAAGATAACACACTATTTTAGGGTTGTTGGCTGTGATGCCTGGGAAAAAATTTTCGTTAAGATCTAGAACAAAAATGTGTTAAATTCTATTCTTTATTGTGATTAATAATTTTTTTATGTGGAATTTCTGGATA
This sequence comes from Capsicum annuum, assembly GCF_002878395.1. Classification (NCBI taxonomy): domain Eukaryota; kingdom Viridiplantae; phylum Streptophyta; class Magnoliopsida; order Solanales; family Solanaceae; genus Capsicum; species Capsicum annuum. The sequence continues at coordinate 39,474,612 of NC_061115.1, forward strand.
TGAGACCCTTCATCGCGTAGAGCATCGAATAAGATTTCCAACTATATGTGGATCATCCAAAACGGACACTCGAGCAATGAGTTATGATCATTCTGATCTAACTGTGAATAGTGGTGAATAGTAAATGTGCAGGAAAAAATACTAAGGCCAGGTGAATTTTAGGGTCAACTTCAAACGATCATAAATCCTTATACAGAATGATCTGGGTGAGCTACTATATATCAACAGAAAGCTCTTAAAGTCCTCTTTCCAATGAAATTGGTTTCATCCAATTTGGATATCAAAGCAAAACGTTATGGCCAATCTACTTAAACCTATCAAAACAGTCCACCAAAGGACAGATTTGACATTATTTAATTTTTAAGGGTATTTTGGTCATTCCCACTCCAATCCATCAGGGTAAACCATGGATTTAAGTCCATTAAGAGCATTCAATAGCTCATTTTTCTCCAAAATTTCCTAAGGCTCAAACCCCAACCCTACTACTCTAAATTTCATCCTTCTATGTCTCTTGATTGAACCGTAGAAATTTCAAATTGATTTAGGATTCTAGTTGATCATGTTAAGGGCTTCGAGAAGCACCATTTATTTTCGTGAATAAAGTTCCAGAGTCGGAAGTTCATAGTCATCTTCCATTTTTAGGTATGTGGGGCTTTGAACAAGATTATCCTTTTGATCTTGCGCCCGGTATTTTTGTTGAATTATACTGACATAAGATTTTACATGTTTTACCATGAATTGGAAATATGGTTTATATCTTATATTATTGTCCATGAGCTATGGAATCCGATATGTGTATGATGTTAACATAGAATTATGTCCAAAAAATATTTGATTATGAGAGTGATGATTTAATTTGTTAAGCCTTGATTTATACTATCATTCTACTATTTCCTTATTATGAATTTATAATTGATATTGGAAATTCTACATCCCTACTATGGGTTGATGTCTCAAGTACCTTTAAAAAAAAGTTGGATGGCAAATTGAGAAATATTGATATTGAAGTTGCAATGAGTATTGGTATTTTCCAGATGGTTTTGATGAGTTAAATTATTGAAAATATTATGTATTGAATCTTCATATCCCTGTCCAAATGTTGAGTCGGATATGGTTCAATGCATTTATACATTGTTGATGTTGAAGAAGATTAAAATATTTGGAGCTAAAATGTGTTGAGTTAGAAATCCAAAAATTGATATGATTTGATAAATGAGAAATGGATTTGATTTGGTCTTCATAATAGACCCTTGTGATGTTGTGGTGGATTTCCTAACGAGTTCTGAGCTTGTCGGGGAGTAGTACTTAGCACCGAGAGGGAAATTTTCTATTTCTCGAAACCTATGTGCCACCGTAGGGTTGTTTGATGATGATATTATTAGCTAGAGAGCCCGATTATGATTATTGCAGTTTTAAGGTCGTACTCCCTAGCAAAGAGTATGATGCCCCCGCCAACGGGGGTTTCAAACGTTGGTATTCCACGTAGCTCACGTGGGGTTGTCGGTTATAGGAAACTCCTCTGTCCATAAGAGTCATGTTTATTGAAATACCGAGTCACTCCGAGTTTTGATGTGGTAAGTCAAGTTGCCTATGATGATCTGTAATGATTTATGAGGTTTTTCTCCTATATTTCCTATCTAAGATGTTATGAGTTGCATGATTCAATGTCACTCAAGCCAGGTGTGTCATTATGGTCCGTATGTACATTTTTACAAAATTTATGATATTATTTATATTTTGCATACGCCCCCACATACTCAATACGTATCTTGTGTTGATCCACATATTTCTCTATAGGCTACATTCATACCATAATGTAGGTTCAGGTACTCAGCTGCTGCTACGACAGTGATATCCAAGTGCTGTATCTACGTTCCTTCAGTGGTGAGTCCTCATGGTTCGAGGACCAAGTTGCTAGTTTTGGTGTTGTTGTTTTGTGATCCCTTTGGTCTGTTGAATTAGTTGGGGGTTTGTCCCATTGGCTCGTTGATTTTACTGTATAGAGGCTATGTCAGAATAGTGTATTGTTGGGTTGGTTTATGTATAGACATTCCATATATGTACAGTGTAACGATATTTCGTGCCATATGCGATGTGATATGATATATACTTATATATATATCCTTAGCGTAGAGTGTATGTTGTTGTGTTGGAACCCAAGGGTAGTGTTTTGGCTTAAAGGGTAGCCTTGGGCACTGTGTGGCGTCTTGGGATGATATTTCGGGGCGTTACATTGGCTCTCAAGAAAAGAGAGAGAATAGTAAAAATCACAAACTAATAGTTAAAATCATAAACTAAGGGGACCTTTTATACACACTTCAGGCCCTCAGAAGTTGTTATCGCGATCTGCAAGAGTGTGATAACCACATCTTGTAGTGACACACATGAAGTGTGACCGCACAACAACCTCCAAGATCACAGCATCTCCTTTCCACAAAGAGTAGAGATCACGGTCAAAGTGGCGCGATCCAGATTCACAAAAAAACTGATGCACCAAACAACACCAAATATGATATTTTGAATTCAATGGAATAATGGGATTTTCTATCTGAGGCTGTTTTGATCTATTATGGGTCCCACACCCATATTTTATTTTCTTAACTTTTCGACTAATAGGTCAAAATGTCCTTGCGTGCCTCAGGACCCAAACTAATGGTCTACCATGCCTCAAATCAACATTATGAAGATGTTGACACAGTTAGAATTTGCATACGAGGTCATTTTACTAAATTTTTCATCCAGTGGACCTTTGGATCAGCAAAGACTTTAAAACAAGGAATTGGCTCTCAAAACAAATGAACTTCCC
>NC_061115.1:39480417-39513920 GCF_002878395.1 Capsicum annuum
AAAGACTTTAAAACAAGGAATTGGCTCTCAAAACAAATGAACTTCCCGGTAACCAAACTACTAGTCCCAGCAAGTCATAAATGACTTAAGGTAGATATGGAAAAGCTCTAACAATAAAAATATGTAGAAATATAGAAAATGACGAGAAGGGACATTACAATATCCACTACTAAAGGAATTTTTATCCCCGAAAGTTAAAGATTAGGATATACCTGATGTCTCGAACAAGTAAGAATACTCAGTCCGCATCTTTATTTTGATCTCCTTAATGTAATTCTCCACTGGACGGTGCCTAACGCTCTTCCAACTGGACTGAGTCCTATTTAAGAACATGAGATAGTCATAAAAATAGCTTATCATTAGCTTTGTCAACATGTAGTCCATGGTGTAATCTATAGATTATTCATTGCATAATCACTCCTTAATTTATGGCATAGTCAATATCGTACTCAAGGGCACATTCAATAGTATATTCAATAGCCAAATCAATAGCATACTCAATGGTTCATCAATGATCATAAATTTAATCAATAACTCATTTATAGCCTTACCGTTAAGCATTACTTTCAACTTCATTCATCATAAACAACAAGTACCAAGGCGTCTAAATATCACAAAAATAACCGTCATCCTAGATGTACACAATCGTATTAAGGGATTTTAGTCACTATCATAAGTCTTGGCCTAAGGTCGGTTGATGTACCCACTTTAAATCCCTAAAATCATTTATTAAGAAAAATTAATCCTGGACTAGGCTAAGGTATCTAAATCCACTCTTAGATGTTAAAGAAGAAGCAACTAATCCTAGGGTAGCAATTTCTCCATATATAGAGTAACTAGATCAATTTCACCTATGGTAAGGCCATTTGAGTAAGTTTCAGCCTAACTCAAATGACTAAGGAAATCTTCTCATTAATTGAGTAACTAAGGTATTTCCATCCTAACAAAAGCCTACAAGGTCAATGTAACCCAAAATAGGAATAATAGGCCAATCTTGCCTAAAACGATAGTCAAAATAGCCTAATTGATCCAACTAATCCCAAGTATTTAAATTTACCACACCAACACCTTAACCTTATCCCAAATATAACACAATATCATTAATATATTATTAATTACTCAATCTAATAAAGGGTAAAAACTAGCCAACCTAGACGCCGAAGAAAGGTCACAGGATTATCTAAATCACTATTCTTCTCCTCTGAGAAGCTTCTACAAGAAGCCAAGCTATCATAATCATATTCTACTAATAAGTATGAGAATATCGATACCCATATTGTAGTATTGTGCTTCAAGTCCAAAAATCAAACCAAAACTTCATGTGTGTCCCACTCACGAAAATTGGATTTGCAAAACCAACCAAACCTTCTCACATGATCAAGGAATCATTACCTTAAAAAGGGTGAAATCCAAGCTAAATTGGGGCTAGAATAAAACCTTTAAAGTTTGCGGTTTTTGAACAAGAAGTTAAAAAAATATATCAATATAAGGGTGAAATATTACAACAAATAAAAGGGAAATCATAAAAATATATGTTGGCCAAGCTCCTAGATTACCTACAAGCCTTAATTTTAATCTATATCTCCACCTTGGGTTGTAGTCTAAAGAGATTGGGTGAAATGAGAAAAATTGGGCTAAATTGGCCTATTTATACGTGTCCTAGGTACTCAGGTACCACAATTGTAGCCAAAATTTTGTAATCATGGAATCTTGGTAGCACCAGCGACTTGCGTTCATAACAAGGCACCACGATCGCAACCCATGACTCATGATTGCGATGCATCAGATAACAGTAGTCTCCACCAATCCCTCGAGATTCATTTGGAATTTCATATATTAAAATGAACTATGGCACAGTTGAAATTTTCGTCCAAGGTCATTTCGACAAAATATGGGTTCCACACCCATATTATATTTTCTTAGCTTTCCAACCAATCTGGTTAAATAAGCTAGGGTACCTCGGGACCCAAACCAAGTGTCCTCTTAGACTAAAATTGACATTCTAGAGTTGCTGGAACAGTTAGAATTTGTATTCGAGGCCATTTAACTAATGTTTTTTCCGGTAGCCATTTGGAACCAACAAAGACTTGAAAATAGGAAATTGCTATAAAAACCAAACAAACTGTCTAGTAATCAAACTGGCAGTTCCGATAAGTCATAAGTGATTTGAGGCAGCTATGGAAAATCTCTAATGGCAAAAATAAGCAAATATATAGAAAAATTACCTAAAGGGTCATTACAATATCCACTACTAAAGGAACTTTTATTCGCGAATGTTAAAAATCAGTATGTACCTAAAGTTTTGAATAGGTGAGGGTACTGGATCCGCATCTCACTATCGATCTCCTGGGTAACCTCCTTTACTAGGCGATGCCTCTAATGAACCATAACTGCAAGAATCTCCTAAGTGCGTAATCGCCTAACATCACTAGCAAAAATTAGCACAGGCTCCTCTACCAAGGTCAAACACTTATCCAACTTGACCAAATCCCATCTAATCACATAAGATGGATTAGGAATGTATCATCGCAACTTGGAAACATGGAAAACTTGATGGATAACCGCAAAATCTATAGGTAGAGCTTACTCATTAGCCACCTTACCAACTGTGTGAAGAATTTCTAAAGGTCAAATATATCTAGGGCTGAGCTTTCCCTTCCTCCCAAACCTCATCACACCCTTCATGGGCGATACTCAGAGGAATACTCATTTTCCAATTCCAAATCTCATAGAAAGAGTATGTGGTCTGCATAGGCCTTCTTCCTACTCTAAGTTGCTCTCAACCAATCATAAATCACCATGACTCTATCAAACGACTCCTGAAGCAAATCTGTACCGCAGGGCTAAATCTCAAAAGTCTCAAACCATCGAATTGAAGAAAGACATCTCCTACCATACAAAGCCCCAATAGGTGCCATCGTAATACTGGAATGATAGTTGTTCTAATAAGAAAAATCTACCAAGGCTAAGTGCTCCTCCCACTAGCCTCCAAAATCAATAACATAGGCTTGGGGTATATCCTCAAGTACCTAAATAGTCCGCTCGAACTGACCATCAGTTTGTGGATAAAATCTTGTGCTACGATCCACTTGAATACCTAACTCATCCTAAAAATCTTTCCAAAAGCTAGAAAGTGACACAGAGCTTTGATCCAAGATAATAGATATGTGCATAACACGTAAATGTAATCCCTCACGCATATAGATGTGGGCTAACCTCTCAATACTGGAGGACATCTATATAGGAAAAAAATATGTTGAATTGGTCAATCGATATATAACGACTGAAATACCATCAAAACCATGGGAAGTATGAGGTAAACAACAAATAAAATCCATAGTAATTCACTCCTTTTCCTACTTAGGAATTGGCAATCTTTGAATCAAAAAACATAGACATTGATGATCATCCTTTATCTGCTGACAACAATGGCAACGAGCTACTAAATCCACCATTTCTCTGTTCATTCCTCTCCATAAATAATGATATCTAAAATATCCATACTTCTTCGTTGTGCTCGAATGAATAAAATATCTAGAGTTATGAGCCTCATGCATAATCAACTAAATCAAGTCATCAACCCTCTTAGTAAAAATATAACCATAAAATCATAAAACTCCGTTAAAATATATATTTTTTTTCTTGGACTCACTAGTAAACACCTGATCACGAAGAAAGTGAGGCTTATGATCCTTAAATTGATGACCCCGAATCTGCTCAAAGAAAGAAGACCTCGTCTCAACACTAGCAAGAATCTTCCTAAGGTCTAAAATATGAAGATAAACTATTAAGTTGGCAAAGCAATGAATGTCCTATTCCAACGGCATTTAAGAAAATGAAACACAAGCCAAGCGACCCATACTCACTTCCTTCCAACTCAATGCATCTGTTACCATATTCACCTTTACCGAATGATACAACTTAAAGATATCATAATCCTTAAGCAACTCCATCCATCTATTTATCTAGAATCTAGCTCTCTCTAAATCATAAGACGCTAAAGACAGTGATGATTGGTGAAAATCTCACAACGCACACCATAAAGATAATTCCTCAAAATCTTAAGTGTGAAAACTACCACCGCCAACTCCAAATCATGAGTGAGGTTGTTTCACTCTACACCTTAAGTTGCCATGAGGATTAAGAACTAACACGACCTTGCTACGTGAAAATAAACCTAGACCAACACTAGAAGCATCATAAAATATAGTGAATCCCTCACTTTCAATAGGAAGATCTAGAATAATAGATAAAGTGAGAAAATCCTTGATCTTTCAAAATCTTGACTCACACTCCTCATACCATTAAAAAGGAACCTCCTTCTGAGATAATATGGTCATAGTAATGGAAATAGTAGCAAAACCCTCTGGTTAAACAAATAAAGTTACAAACCTTAGTTGAAGATGTAAGTCTAGACCAATCATAAATTGCCTCCATCATAGTTGGGTCTACCATATTGCCATCCTTAGAAACCCTATGTCAAATAGATGTCACTAACTCAAGCAAAAACTCATACTTAGAGAATTTGACAAAAGGCATATGATCTCTCAAAGTCTAGAACACAATCTTGAAATGTTATGGATGCTCCTCTCTACTCCTTGAATAGACAAGAATGTCATCAACGAACACAATCACAAAGGAATCCAAATATGGTTGGAATACTCGACTTATCTAGTCTATAAATGTTATTGGAGCATTAATCAGCCCAAAAGAATCACAAGAAACTTATAATGACTATAAAAGGGTCCTAAAAGTTGTCTTTGGGATGTCCTCTGCCCGATTCCTCAATCAATGGTATCAAGATCTCAAATTTATTTTAGAAAACACTACCACTCCCTAAGGATAGTAAAACAAATCATCAATGCAAGGCATTCAACAACGATTCATCACCGTTACCTTAAGAAGATGCCTATAATCAAATTACATATCCATGGAGCAATATTTCTTGTTCATAAAAAACACAGGTTCTCCCTAAAGAAACACACTCGGTATAGTAAAATCCTTACCTAGAAGATCCTACAACTTAGAATTTAGCTCCTTAAGCTTGCAACAACCATACGATTAAGTGTCATACAAATAGGTTGGGTTCCAGGCTCTAGATTACTAGAAAACTCAATCTCACAGATAGGGGGAATACCAGTCAGGTCGATAGAAAACACATTAGGAAACTCAAACAATAGAAATAGAGTCAAGCGATGGACTCTCCATACTAGCATCACAAATATAAGTGAGATAAGACTCACAACCCTTTAAAATAAGCATCCTAAAATACAACAACAACAATAAAAAACCTAGTGTATTCCCACATAGTGAGGTATGGGGAAGGTAAGATGTACGCAGTCCATACCACTACCTTCAAAGAAGTAGCAAGGCTATTTTCGATAGACCCCCGGCTCAAGATAAGATAAGTCATCAAAAACATACACAAAGCATGGAACAATATGACATGATATAAATATGCCACCTATAAGGAGTAGAAAACAAAAAATACCAAGCAATCATAATGCAGCATAACTCGAATACTGCACTGGCTAAGTAAATCCCTATCTTACCTACAAAAAAAGTCACTATCCTTCTATCCTAATGCGCGTCCTCCAGATCTTCCTAACTAGGATTATTTCCTCAGTAAACTATAACTCCTCCATGTCCCTCCTAATTACCTTTCTCCAGTATTTTTGTGGCCTACCCCTGCCTCACCTGAAACCATCTAAAGCAAGCCTCTCATACCTACGAACCAGAGCATTCGTGCCCCTCCTTATCACATGTCCAAACTATCTTAAACGGACCTTCCGCATCTTGTCCTCCACTGAAGCCACACCAACCTTATCTAGAATAGTCTCATTCTGAACTTTATCCCCCCAGTAAGCCCACACATTCAGCGCAACATCCGTATTTCCGCCACCTTTAGTTTTTGAATATGAGATCTTTTGACAGGCCAACACTCCGCTTCATACAACATGGCCGAACAGACTGCCGCCCTGTAAAGTTTTCCTTTAATCTTGGGCGGCACCTTTGTAAAACATCCTAGAATAAACCGTAATCCCTATTGGGTCATAGAAAAATACTCCCTACTACACGACTAGGGGTATACCATGCATGGTTAAGGTAACAAACTTGGCAAAACAATCCATGACTGCATGATAGTGGGGCAACCAATCTATGCCAAGAATAATATAAAAATCCACCATATCTGGAACTAAAAGTTTAGCATGAGTATCAACATGACCAACACTCACAACACAAAATTTGAATACTCGATTAAATACTAACGAATAACACACACGAGTAGATAATTGTGCCCAAGCACACACATACAAATGTACGTGGCCTCACTAAGTAATATAGTGGCCTTATAAAAAGACAAATATCGATCCGTCAGAGACTTCTGTTAAACAACTACCAAATTATAGTTTAATAATTGAGATTAACTAGTGTAATGTAACCAAAGGAGTTTTGAAAGTTTATAAAAAAACAAGCAAACAAAAATAACGAAAAAAAAAAGTAAAGACTTTTGACATTTAATGGATGAAAACTCGAGGGTAAGTCACTATGAACATATTATGCTATTGAACTTCATTCATTAGATTACTTATCTTTGTTGTTGATTTGTAGGGTTTCTCGTATGATTATGGTCTTCTAACCTCTAACCTTGTTTCTTGCTGGACATTACAACTACATCATTGAGTGGGAATGAAATAATTCATTTAGATGCATTAAGATGTCATCCTACATGTAAACTAAGAAAGGCTTTTAGTTATATCCCTATCCTAGTTGTTAATTTAAATTCTTTATTTCATAAAAGAATGAGAACCTTACTCTATCTATCCTCACATTCTATCTTCATATTCCCTCTCTCGAGTTCATAAGGTCGATAATATAAGTATTCTAAGGGTCGTGAATCCTTAAAATAGTGATAACAAAGATAAATAAACAACCAAATATGATAAGTAGTCTAAATGAATTCTATTCAAAGAAAAAGTAATCATGTTCTTGGCCTTAACCCTGAAAAGGGGGCATTTAGCCACTAATAGACATAATTGTAATCTAAATCAATAAATACATGATATAATCCATTAAAAATATAAAGTAAGGTGAAATAAACCCTAATTAAAGTGTGTAGTATCCCCTATCCAAATATCCTTGACATCAAGAATGAATAAAAAGTATAAGTGTCCTATTTATAGGCCAAGGCTTTAGTAGTATATGGAAAGGGATGGTGCACCGCATTGGCTGGTCAAGTGGAGTGAGGGTCACGGCATAATAGCTGAAACTTATTTGAAAGACACCCTAAACATTGTAATCACATACTTAAACATTATATTCTCAATTATATAAGATTACATAGTAAGAACACAAGAAGTCCTAAAAAAAATGCTAACTAAGCTAGGATAACAATACTAAAGTGCATAAAAGTACTTCAGATCTCCACCCCACACTTACAGCCTTGTTCATCCTCTAACAAATCTATACTCTAAGCATCATAATCTAAGGTGAGTCCACACTTCCACTACAATTAAGACACTAAAGATAGTACTACAGTGACTACAAAGAATGCAAATTTCTACACTAAGCATGTTATGTATAGTTCAAAACTCAAGAATACTACTCCAAAACATCTTAGCCTCAAAAATTGACTCACTTAGTTAGAAAACTCATACATATTGTTCAATCAAAGACATAATACAAATCACCCAACTATCATCAAACATGTGCCCTCACCATAAGAGAGTTACGCGTAAATGCTCACGTAAATGCAATTTCTAATAGAATAGGTACAAGAATCAAGTTATGCTCACTCTCATATGGAATTCTCTAGTTACACGAGATTAACTATAGGCTTTCCCTTATTTTAGTACTCCACTAATATCAGAATGTTAATGTTTAAGGTCAAATCGGTCTTTAATAGATGTAATATAGGCTAAGGTTCGGGTAGGAACTATTCTGGCTAGTAATAATGACTATCTTCCCTAAGCTCTTTAATACACCAAACTTATACAATTAAGAGCAATCTCCAATAAATAACTTTAACCTCTAACAACTCATTTATACCACTTTTGTCTACCCAAATCTTTTGTTTCGCCCTATCTCATCTAGCTCATTCACATACACTATGGTGGGAGTATACTATACTCTAGACAAAACTTATTCAATTTTCCCTTCTTTAAACCCACTTTTAACTATGCACCCCTATGATAGCCACTCTCAACTTAAGCATATGCCTTTATGGAGGTGCACAATATCCAAGTTGGACCATGTCCAAAATAGGTTAATTGTAACATAACATGGCTTCAAATGGAATTTCTTTAGCGCAAATTTCTCTAACTCCCAACAAAAACAAAATCAATTATACACACCAATAACTATTACTTTAAGGCTTTAATTTCAGCTTTCTCCTACTTTTTTAGACTATTTAACTCAATTAATTTAACACTAAAGATCTTAGGAGCTTTGGATCAAATAAAGGTCAATCAAAGAACGAAATTAGGCTACATATAAGGATGCCAAAGAAAATAGTCTAAAGGCTCAATATGGTTTAACTAGGATTATGCACAAGTGTAAATAAAAAGAAGGTATGAACATGGCTTATCAAATAAATGCCTATATCATATCCTAAACCCACACACTTAATTTCTCTATGTATAAACAAGTGCAATAAAGAATATATAAACAACCTGACACATACATAGCACATGCTCAACTCATGTAGGATAACCATAGACTCTTAACCAAATAATCACATGAATTTAACATTAAACCAACAAATACAAGAGTCATAATCACGAGCCTAGAAGTCTCAAAAGTAGTAATTCACACAATCAACATGCTCCCTACAACCAAAAACTTGCATTATACAATCAAATATAGCACCAATAATGATATCTTATTCCTAACATACAAAAATTTAAAATTACCCCTAAAAATGGGAATTTCCCCAACCCCCACTTAAAAATCTAATTTGTTTCCTAAGTATACTTTAAAAGTAGAGATAGAAATATTTATTGAGGCCTCTAGACCTACTTAGTAGCATCTTTATACATCAAGAGGGTCTGGGGACCCCATACTTAGTCTTTGCCATGCTTCTTAGCTTAGGTTTCGAGTACTCAGACTTCCCATCAATATGTGACTCGACAAAAGCAAAAACTAGTAAAGTAAAAACTAGAAATAATAAAAAATAAAACCTACCTTAACTTGGGTTGCCTCCCAAGCAATGCCTAATTTAGTATCGCGGCACGACCCAATTTTTAACTCATCAGTATTCCTTCAACCTCCTCCTTACATCCAGATGCCTTATTCTTATTTATTTTATACCTCTTTAGTAGGAACTCTCGAGGTCAATAGCTATCTCAACAATAGCCCTTTTAGGCTCATCAATTGGAATTATGTCGGGCTAGGGTGGTTGTGTCTTGGAAAGCTCAATGAGGATGTTCGAAAAAGTCTTTGGAGGATTGAAATCCACCACATCATACTTATCCCCTTCAATCAAAGTAATCATGCACAACTCTTTTAATGGGATAGTGTTTTGAGTTGTTTGTACACTTTGAATACCACATCTTCATTATCTACACTCATTGTGAATGTGCCCTACACTCATTGTGAGTGTGCTCTCTCTCACACCTATCAATCCTCCTCCATTCGCCAAAAATAAACATCTCATGAGGACTAGAACCCTTTTATCTGCCTTTTAATCCAAAATAATAAAATTAGCAGGAATAATAAACTTACCGACCTTAATAAGAACATCTTTTATGATTTCTTCAGGACTGGCTAGGGTCCGATCTGCCAATAGGAGAACAACTATGCTAGATCTCATCTTACCTAAGCCCAGAGATTTGAACAAAGAGAGAGGCATTAAGTTGATATTTTCCCATAAAACACTTAGTGCATAGACCACTTCAGTACTACCAATTTAAATCGGGAGAGTGAAACTCCCAGGTCTTTTAGCTTTTTGGGCATCTTCTGCATCACCATAGAATTACACTTCTCAATAAGTGCTACTATCTCAACATCCTACAACTTAACTTTGTTCATGACCACATCTTTTATGTACTTAGCATACTTGGACAATTTCTGCAAAATATCTAAATGAGGAAGGTTAATGTGATACTCTATGAATGTGTCAAAGAACTTCTTAAATCATGCTTCCTCTTTCGCTTTCATATACCTCTATGGGAAAGGTAGTGGTAGCCTCTCCTTCACATGGTCAACAACAATTGTTTTTGAGTACCCAGACTTTCTCAAATATTTCGTAACTTTGTCATGTACCAATTTAGGAACCATTTCTACATCTACCTCCTTAGTTGTCTTTGGAGGTCCTTTATTTTGATCCTTACCACTCCTTAAAGTGATTAATATTACTTACGTAGGATTCTCAGTGTTACTTGCCAATCCACCTTATGGCCTGATATTTTATTCTTGTTGTAATTTCCTAACCTGAATCTTCAAGTTCTTTTTTGCCATTTTCTTGCTTTTTATATCTTCCACCAATTATATTTGAGAAACTAAAATTCATTTTAGCATTTCTTTCATATTGCTTATGGCTTGATTTCTTAGTTCTCATGATTACTGAAACTACTATTGTTGAGTGTTCCATGGTTAATTTTATTATTGAGTCTACTACTTTAGATTGTAGGTGTTCCCATATTTGACCTTTGAATATTGACCACAAACATCACTAACTCAGGATTAGCAGCACACATATCTGTAGAATGACCACTATTTTCATAAACCACCCACCAAGTCCTTGTCTTCTGAATTGCATTAACTATTGTTGTAGGTTGTGTAACCCCTAATTTCATATTGCTGAACTGAGTAGTCAAAAAATTTTGTAGCACAACAATCTGAGAGGATATAGCAACAAATTGGTCACCCTCCAACACACCTACAAACTTCTTTGTAGCACTTCTTGAATAAGAATGCCACTCATGATTCCTTTGTTCAATTCAGTTCTATAAGGTATATAGCTCATCATATGTCAATTCTAACGCTTGCAGCTGAATTTAGAAAGATTTTTGTACTGTGATCAAGTGCCTTAACAAAAGTGTGAGCTAGTACCTAATTGTACTACTGATTATATAAACAGTCCTAAAGAAGAGCTTCAAATCTCTCTCACGCATAATATAAGGTCTCATCTAGCTTGTATTTGAAGTATACAATCTCATTACGCATTCTCGCAGTCTAGCCAAATAGAAAGAATCGGATGAGGAATTTTTAGGCTAAGTCATCCCAGGTTGTGATTGAACTTGATGGCTCAGTGTTCAACGACTTCTTAGCTTTCTATAGTAGCGATAAGAGGCATAGTGTCAGCATAACATAATCAGTTGACATACCCATCGAGATGAATGTGTCACTAATCTCAAGGAAGTTATGCAGATGGACTTGTGGATCTTCATGTGAAAGCCCCATAAACTGTCCACTTATAATAAGAAGTTGCACTATGTTCTGTTTTAGCTCAAAATTACCTCTAGCAGGCGGTTTCTGAAAGGGGAGGTCAAATTCATCGTAAGTGGGATTGCCACTTTGCGAACCATCCTGCGGATTGGTTTATCTTCAGCCATGAGGATTACTTCTCTCATCAATTAATGAAAGTGTTGCTTGACTTCGAGGCTTGGTTCAATCAATTCCCTATCCCTTTCCAGCTTATTAGCCTTTAAACCTATTTCCTGCAAATTTAATACAAGGACCATGTGTATAGCACCAAAGAAATGTGAAAAGTAAAACTAAAAATAAAATAGTTGCAAAATTACAAGTCCCCAGCAATATCACCATAAAATTTATTCCACCCAAGCGCACATACAATTGTATGTGGTCTCACCAAGTAATACAGTGGCCATATAAAAATACAAATATTGATTCCTCTGAGACTTGTGTTAAACAACTATCAAATTCAAGTTTAAAAATTAAGATTAACTAGTGCAACGTAACCAAAAGAGTTTTGAAAGATTATAAAGTAAAAGTAAACTAAAATAATATGGAAAAGTACTCTATTGAACTTCATCCGTTATTTCACTTATCTTGGTTATTGATTCGTAGGGTTTTTTGTATGATCATGGTATCTCGACCTCTAACCTTCTACCTAACTAGATATTATGACTACATTATTGAGCGGTGATGTAATAATCCAGTTAGATGCATTAAGATTTAATACCACATGTGAACCAAGAAAGCCTTCTAGGTATATCCCTATCACAGTCGCTAATTCAAATTCCTTAATTCTTAAAAGAGTGAGAACCTTACTCTATCTATCCTTATGTTCTATCTTTCTATTCCCTCTCTCGAGTTCACAAGGTCGACAACATATGTATTCCAAGGGTAAAGAATCCATAAAATAGTGATAACAAAGATAAATAAACAACCAAATATGATTTAAAAAAATCCAAACGAACTCAATTCAAAGCGAAAGTAAACATGTTCTTGGCATTAACCCCGTAAAGTGGGGATTTAGCGAGTAACAGACATAGTCGTAATCCAAATCAATGAATACATGACATAATACATTAAAAGATAAATAAAACCTAATTAAAGTGTGTATCAGCCCCTCTGTAAAGCTCCAAGACATCAAAAGTGAATAACAACAAGTTTAAGTGTCCTATTTATAGGCCAATAATTTTGGCCATATGTGGAATGGTGGTGCGCCGCGTTAGCTTGTCAAGTGGAGTGATATTCACAATGCAATGGATTATAAATTCAATGAGGGGTCATTACACAACCCTTTTTTAGGTCAAGTAAGGGTCGCAGTGCCCCTTTATCGCAAGTCCTTCTGGAAATTGCATTTTGACAATTAAACTTTGCCTTGCACTTGTCCTTCCATCCCAAGATTTGTGGTGTTATTTACCTTAAATTTTCAGCTTTTTCAACATCCATATATCATAAAAATCAAATCACCAAGCATCATACATCATCATACACTAGGAATTAGATCTCAAAATAACAAATAATCCATAACGATGAACTAAAAACTCAAGCTATGATTAGTCTCGTTCTATTACTCTTTAGCTTAGTGTGTTGCCTCTTGGTTTGATCCGATGAACTTTTAAAACTATAAAAAAGTTGTTCAACACGTAATTACACAATAATAACCTTAGGAACTCATTAAATGATAATAATCTATCGAGATCAACTAGACAAACACCTAGCTCGAGCTAGTAACACTAGGGTTCTCATTTGAACTCCAAGTGACCAAATTGAGCACAAACTTGATTGAAAGACATCCTAAACATTGTAATAACATACTTAAATACTTAGGTGCTCAATTATATTATCATTAACATACTAATTACAGAAAAAGTCCTCAAAATAAGGCTAAATAAGTTAGGATAACAACACTAATATGCATAAAACCTCCTGAGATCAGTAGATACACGCAAGGTCATAGATAATAGATCCCAAGATAACTCTAATCGTGGAGCATAATAATAAAAACATATGAATTAGTGGATATCGAGTCAAATAAAGCAAGGCCTGATTGACGGCATACCAAAATCGTACCTATAACAACAACAATCGAATACTCAGCCTTGGGTCTTGTAGGTACTAAATATAACAAACCATGCCCACCACATGGCTCAGATCCTAACCAACCTCTAGTAATGCTTGCCTTCGAACCTCTTTGAGTACCCTAGAAACCACCCCTATGACCCAAAGAACCACCTTTAGTTGAGGGGTGAACTACTCAAATAGGGGGAACACTTTGAGCTAAAGTAGCAATTGACATACGACTAGGGCAATCTTGTGATTAGTGACCAGGAGCTCCAGAACTATAACATGGGAGTTGAGATGAACTAGAACCAACAGATTCAGCTGACCCAAAATAACTACCACATAAATAACAACTAGATGGTGAACTTTTTGAAGACTTACCATTGCCCTTACCAGGGCAATCACTAACATTAGACTAATATCCATCAGTAATCTAAAGTGCTACTTGAATAGGTCAACTAGGTTAAGTCTAAGTCTGAAAGGATAGACGGAGAGGATATCTCATACGAAAATGGCTATCTCTAAATAGGGAACTACTACAGCTCCCACTAAAACTACACTGATGTCCAGGCCTCTTATTGATGCCACCACGGGCCTCACGATGCATCTCCTTTATAAGTTTAGTATGATTAGAAACCTCAAAAAAATACTACCTACAGAAAACAATCTCTGAGTAGACATACGAAGAGGAAGTCTCAACCCTATGACAAAGCAACAAACTCTCTCATTAGTATCCAAAGTAGAAGTTGCATGTCTAGCCAACTCTAGAAAATAAGCCTCATACTCTACAAATATCATAGAGCCTTACTCCAATGTAAAGAACTAATACCTCAAATAATCTCTAAGGTTGTGAGGCATGTACTTGTCTCAGAATAACTCAGAAAAATGAGTCCATGACAAGGAAGAAGATCCAGCTAGTCTAGAATTCATAAAACCTCTCCACCAATGTCAAGTAGCCAAATCCAACTAATGTTTGGTGTAATCCAGACCAAAAGTCTCAACAAGACCCAAATTACTTGGATCCTACCCTTATAAGCAATTAGAAAGTCATATACATCCTTGCCCAAAGCACTAGAAAAAATAGAAGGAGCAATTCTCAAGGATCTATCAACATATTTCTCTTCTCAACAGACATTATAAGCTGGGCAACCATTGGCTGACAAAATATCGGCTGATCAACTACCGATGTATGAGGAACCTCAACTCTAGGAGTTATAGCTATAGATTATGCCCCCACCTTATTAACACTATGATCAGTAGATTATGGACCTTTAGATGATGCACCACCAACTAACCCCATAATCTAAATTAAAGTATCTCTGAGTGCTGAAGAGGAAATAAAGTTTAGTAGATCCTAAGCTGCTCCCTGGCTTATAGTTGGCTGAGGGAGAAGAATATGTTTCTTAGTGGAGGACACGTATCCTAGATCCTATATAAGGACATATCTCATGGATATCCATGACCTTTGGTTTGCCAACAAATAGGAAAAGGATCCCTAGGCTTATTATTTGGACCCTCACCATGTGTAGCAGTAGGATATATCCTAGCCATCTACGAATGTGTGAATTCAAGGGAATATGCTATAAGCCAACATATACTCTTAGCACGTTATGAGTGAAATAAGTAAAGAACACCAAAGAATATGCCATAACCTCCCAAAGATAGGAAACTGACGCTATTGTTCAAATCTGCATGGCTCTACTAGACATTTGCTTATGTACCACAATACCAGTGAAACGTAAGCTTTGATACCAATTTGTCGCAATCAGATTTATGAGTTGGGATGGGATTTACTCTATACTACTAGTAGGTAAGAGAAATTGTAACTTGAAGTTAAACACATTGGGTTAACTTTATGAAAATGCCCTAAAAGGGACAAATAGGCAATCCAACACAATTAGTAAACAAGATAATAGAAATAGTTTATATGTAGTCACTACATACACAACATCCCATGAACTGGTAGTGCCAATACAATAGCATCTAGTAGAATAATACAAACCAAGTATCTAGTAGTCAATAAATTTGTCTCAAAACAAAAGATTAAATATAGAAAGGTAGAAGGAAATGGGGAACTTAGACTCCAAGATCTCACCCTATCTCTAGATATCAAAACCATACAAACATGAATAAACAACAACAACTAGCACTCGAATCTGCACCAAAAAGGTACAAAAGTGTATTATGAGTATCAAAACAAAGGGTACTCAGTCATCACCAATTGAGCTAAATCATGATATAAATATGATTAACTACAAGATGATATAACTAAGTCAAGGTATAAAAATAAATATGAATCAACTCTAACATCATTGTGCATGAATAAGTAAATAAACCAGAATACTAGGAAAATATAACAAAAAACATCGACACATGCAATCATAAATACAAAATTGTCTCCCATACGCTAGTTCGTGCAAAAAAGTAAATAACCCATCATAAGAACCTATAAAACTAGAAGGTGGTACGAATAATATAGAATAACCCACCACTGTCACTTATCAACTCTCATAATAAAATTGGAATTTATCCATGTCATGACCCACTTTAACCATTGGTTGTCCATTTTTATCGTTTGTAAATTAGTCAACACATACCAACTCTCCATCATGTAGAAACTTAATCCTCATGTATCAGTAACTCATTCTTTATAAACTAAACATCACTTATCCACTAATCATTAATTATCAACTAACCAATAATTAGCAACTAGAGAATATTTCTCAACTAATGAATATTTAGCAACTATCCAATATTTATAACTAAACAATATTTATAACCTAGCCAATATTTATAAACTAAAAAATATTTAGCAACAAGCAAATATTTATCAACTAACCAATATTTAGCAACTAGCTAATATATCACTAGAGTTTATTCATATCATACTACATTATAACTATTTTGTTTTCGACTTAGCTAGTTCCATTATTGACAATCTCATACCCTAATATCATCATAGTATAATATGTAGCTGTACTAGAACCGATATGGATATTAAACTATACCCTTTTAATATCATCATAATCATCTTTTTCTTATTTAAGGCATGTATAACTCATCATAATTATCCTTCGGCCTTACTGGGTATATATCATCATAAAAATCCTCCTGCCTTTTTGAGTATATAACATTGTAATTATCCTCCTATCTTACTGGGCATATATTATGATAATTATCCTCTGACCTTGTCGGGTATATATCATAATAACCATCCTATGACCTTGTTAGGTATATATCATCATAATCATCCTTTGGCCTTGTCGGGTATAGATCTTCATAATCATCTTTCGTCCTTGCCAGGAATATATCATCATAATGTCATGATCAATATCATAGTCAACCTTCGGATTTATAACAGGTATGAACAATTGATATCATTAACAATATGTCTAATAGAATAAAAATTAGAGTATTTAACAATATAACAATGAACCTAATATATTAACATGATCAATAATCATTATCTAAATCGTGTATTCTAGCTTAACCAATAGCATGATTTCAAACATTATAAATAAGCAAATCTTGGACATAATAACTAGCATATTCAATAATAGAATAAATAAGCATGCTCTTTAGCATAATCCATGGCATATTCACCAATATTTTCATCAAAGATGACCTTTAAAATAATAATTAAGTACTATCAAGCATAGGTAATAACTTGTCAATAGCCTAATTAGTGGCTTATTATTATAAAAAAATAGCTTATCATTAGCTTAGTCAACATTTAATCTGTAGCATAATCTATAGCTTATTTATAGCATAATCACTAGCTTATTTTATGGCTTAGTCAATATCATACTCAAGGGATCATTTAAAAGTATATTCGGTAGCCAAATCAATAGCATGCTAAGTGGCTCATTAATGATCATAAGCTTAATCAATATCTCATTTATAGCCTAATCATTAAGCATTAATTTCAATATCATTCATCATAAGAAATAAGCACCAAGGTATCTAAATATCACAAAAATAACCAACATCCTACATGTACACAAGTGTATCAAGGGTCCTTAGTCACTATCAAAGTCTTGGATAAGGTTGGTCGAAGTGCCCACTTCTAAATCCCCAAAATCATTTATTAAGAAATATCCACCCTAGAATAGGCTAAGGTATCTAAATACACTCGTAGATGTTAAACAAGACATAAATAATTTAAGGTAGCAATTCCTCCTAATATAGAGCAACTAGATCAATTTCACCTATTGTAAAACAATTTCAGTAAGTTTCATCCTAACTCAAGTAACAAAGAAAATCTCTTCATTAAAGGACTAAATAAGGTAATTCCACCCTAACAAAAGAAACAATGTCAATTTCTTTTAAGATATGAATAACTAGGCTAATAATGCCCAGAAAGATCATAAAAATAGCCTAAATGATCTAACTAATATCAATTATTTCAATTGACCACACCAAAATCTAAAGCTCATCCTAAATCTAACAGAATATCATAAACATACTATGAATTAGCTCAGTCAAACAAGGGATAAAACTTAACCTACCTAGACATCGAATAAAACTCACAAGATCCACTAAATCACCGTTTTCCCTTTTGAGAAACTTCCATAATATTCAAAGCTGTCAAAATTATTTTTTACTCATCAATATGAGAATATCGATATGCTTATTGCACTATTATGCTTTGGGTCCAAAAATAATACTAAAACCCTATATGGGTCCCACTCATGGGAATCGTATATTCGAAACCAACCTATCCTTATTAGATGCTCAAGATACCATTACCCTTAAAAACGGGTGAAATCCAAGATAAATTGGGATAAAATCAAGACCTCAAGGTTTTACTGGTTTTGAACAAGTCAAGAAAATTTATCAAGAAAAGGGTGAAATCTTACCACAAATCAAAGGAAAATTATTAAAATTGATTTTACCCAAGCTCTTAGATCACCCATAAGCATAAATTTTAATCTATCTATCCGCTCAGGGTTTTAGTTTTAAGATCTTGGGTGAAAAATAAGCAAAATCAGGCAAAAATGGCCTATTTATACAAGTCCAAGGTACTGGGGTCCTGCGATAGAGATCCAACCTTCACGATTGCAGCATCTTGGCTGTAACAGTGACTCATGATCATGACAAGCTACTACAATTGCGGTTCTTGAGTCTTACAAAGGTTATCATAAATTACACCTTTTTCTTGTGATTATGATGCACCAGATAACAGCAATAGACTTAGAATTTTTTTTGTTTCCTACAAGCCCTTGATATTCATTAAGAATCCCGTGTACATAAATAAACTATGAATCACACCAAATTTGATGTTCTAAACTCAATAGTGCAGAGACATTTCCATCCAAGGTTATTTCGACAAAATGTGGGTCCCATAGCCATATTTTATTTTCTTAATTTTTCAATTAATAAGTTGAAATAATTTGATGCGTTTGGATCTGAACCAAGAGTCCTCCTAGCCTAAAATCGATATTTAGGAGCTACTAGAATACTTATAATTTATATTTGAGGTCGTTTAACTAATTTTTTCCCAGTAGCCATTTGGAAACAACGAAGACTTTGAAATAGAGAGATAGATATAAAAATAATTGAACTACCTGGTAACTGAACTGTTAATTTCAGCAAGTCATAAATGACTTAGAACAGTGATAGAAAATATCTAACAGGGAAAATAAGTAGAAATATGGAAAATCACCTAAAAGGTCATTACACTATCTTAACCAAGTATCATATTATGTTTAAGTTGGTCGTCCATTACTTGAAAAGAAAATTTAGGTCATCACCCATTCAAATGACATATCAAATTCAAAATGGGTTGTCTCTATTTCATCGAGACAAGTTGTATTGACAGCTTATTCTTAGTGGCAAAACATGTTCAAGTTGGTTGTCATCTTTTAAAAGAGACAAGTTGGGTCATCATCATTCAAATAACATATCAAATTCAAAAATGAACCTCAACCTTTCAATGAGTTAAGTTGGGTAGCCACCTCTTTAAAAATGGTATGTTATATTTAAGTTGACCATCCAACATTCAAAGAGACAAGTTGGGTCATCACCCATTCGAATATCAATAAAATTCATTATGGGTCATCTGTCTTTCAAGGTGATAAGATGGGTCTTCACCTATTTTAATAGGTTATTATGTTCAAGTAGGTCATCTGTCTTTCAATACAACAAGATTAGTAGCCATTCTATTCAAATTATATGATGTGTCCAAAATCGGTCATTGATGTGCTATGTATTAATAGAACTTTCAACTTGTAAAATGAGGAAAACAAGTTTCTAAGGTTGTTTTGTATGATATGATGTGTTTTACATATATATCCTAAATGTACGATGATTGAACCAGTATGTACAGGCTATTTCAAAGGGGTAAGGAATGATCCAAATGTAGTTCCTCTCCTTACTCTAGGTGATTCATAGAATATTGCTAATAGATAGTGGGAGCAGTTATTGGTAGATGCTTCTAACCTAAGAAGGGATAAGGAAGCCTGATTAGCTCAATAGGAAGAGCTAGCCAGGCCAAGATCGACAGTAGATTATCGAGCAGTACTTAACTATAATCGAGATAGATTTCATGATGGTCAGGCTAAAGTGATCCTAGAATTCTAGTACTTTCTCCCATATGATGAGAAGGAGGATATGCAATTTGTTGAGTTGGAAAAAATAGGATCTATCATTCCTCCTACTATACCCCTCAATGAGAATTTTGATATAACCAACGCTATGATCTAGCTTCTGAATTTAAAAGGGGTATTTTTAAGTTAAGCTACAAATGAAGCAATTATGCATCTTGCTAATTTTGGGGGGATCTACATTCTTATACTATAACAAGGGTAGACTAGGAGGAATTTATATTTGAGGTTGTTCCACTTATCCTTGACTTGGGAACCTTCTTTTGGGTTGGGAGAGCTTCCAAAAGGATCTATTACCTCTTAGAATATATTATGCAAGCAATTCTTAAACAATTTCTTTGATCTGGCCAGGATATTATAGCTTAAAGATGAGATATACAATTTAAGATATCTATATTCAAAGTTGATATACATGGATTGGTTTCGGTTTAAGAAGAAGTTGGGCATGGCACCCAATGATTATATTTCAGGGATGAGCTTAGTGGAGATATTCTATAGAGCTTTGAACATCAGTTCCTGAGCTATAGTAGGAAAATCACTAGATAAGCATTTATTAGATTATGTTGGGAAGTAACTTCTGAGGGTTTAGACCAGATCTCTCTTACTAATTGAGGGTGGTATCCTCGAAAAGAAGAGAAGGGTGATAGTACTTACACCATTAAAGCTTCTAGTGACCATAAAGTAGTGGATAATTATGTGGCGTAAGAATTTATGCAGTTGCAAACTGATATTGAGTTGCTTGCTTAGCAGTTTACAATAGTGAATTTTGATAAAGGAAATGTAATAGTTTCATAAGGTTCAACCTCTATAACTTATGAGTATGACTTTCTTGATTAAAGGGTTTTTGAGCCAAAGGTTAAGGAAATCATGGTTCAAACTATTATGGTGATGAATACAGATATCACAATAGGGAGTGTCATTGTTACTGGAGAAGAAAGGATGACTACAAATAGATGGGAGATAGGTATATTCCATCAGGTAGCCTAGATACTAAATCAAGAATAGAGGCATTGTTGTCAAAACTAGTGAAGGGCTAAGAGATCAGGAAATATGCTTTAAGGAGATTAAGGCTAATATCTCAGGTCAGGAACCAAAGGCTAACTCTCATGCCACTACGCTCAAGAAATTAGAGACACAGTTTTAGAAGGTGTCTTCTCTTTTAAATCAAAGACAGCTGGGAACGCTTTTGAGAAACAAGGTTTGAAATTGAAAAAATAACGGTCACTATCTTTCTATTACCACATGGAGTGGTATTTCTATTATTGATCCCACGTTGCCTACTATGGATGTGCTGAACGATGATAGTGGTGTGGCTGATGAAACACCTACCATTGAGTCAGATAAAGCGATAGGTGTTGAGGTTATTGTTTCTACGAATAAAGGTAAAGGTAGTGTTGATGAGCCCATAGTGAATCAAATTTAACAACTTCACCCACCTTTTCCTCAAAGACTAAAATAAAAGAAGGGGGAAGGAAAGTTTAAGCAATTCATTGAGATTTGAAAAGATATGAGCTTGAACATTTCTCACCTTAAGGTCGTTGTTACAAAGAAGAGAGCAGCTAGTTATTAGGACATTGATGGATTTCTCCATTGTAGTGCAGTCACTTCTAAGTCTCTAGACCAGAAAAAAAGTGATCATGATGCCTTAATGCTCCTATGCACTATAGGGATATCTAAATTTGCCAGAGCATTATGTGACTTAGGTGTAAAATCAATTTGTTATTGCTGGCTGTATTTAAGAAATTAGGTTTGAGCCCTCCAAAGCTAAATAATATACAGTTATTGATGGCAGACTGCACAGTATAGAAACTCTTGGGTATTTTATTTGATGAGTTAGTCAAGGTTGATAACTTTATTTTCTCAAATGAATTTTTCATTCTAGATTGTGAGTTTGACTTTGAGGTGCCTATAATATTAGGATGACTGTTCATAACGGGTAGAGCAATAGTTGATATTGAAAAGAGAGATATAAAGTTTAGATTCAATAATGAAGAAGTCACCTTCAACTTTCGATGAACTATGAAGAAGACTATCGACGTGATGGTAGTGTTTGTTATCCATTGTATTGATGATCTTTGAGGTTATTCCTTTGGGTGCCTTGATGAATTTTTAGTAGTCAAGGTGCCCACGTCATGCTGAAATGTTATATTAAGGGTTGTATGGGAGGCAACCCATGGGATTATTGGTAATGTCTGTGAAACCAACATAACCACGTTATGTAGCGACATTAAATTAAATGTTGGGTGAGAGGCAAGCCACTATTTTGTGTTCATGTTTTTTTTTTTTTATTGTAGGTAAAACAAATTAAGGAATGGCCTAGAATGTAGTAAAAATTTCTTAATTCATAATCTTCCAAGTTAGGGGACTTTGTGCCCTACTCGCAAAGGTCATAAGTCCCATGTGGCTGGGTAAGTTATGTCTTTACTGAAATGATAAAATTTTAAGGATTTTTTAGGGAAATTTCTTAACTTTAACCTACGAACATAGATTCAGTGTCATAAATACCACTTACGACCTTGTAAGTATTAGAATACAAAGTACGAAGAGTAGGAAAATTGCCCAAACTTTTGGGCCAACTTCCGATGGGCACATATAGATCGTATGCACCACATAACACCCGTATGTGGCTGCCGTAAGTGGATACTTTTTGGGCCCATTTTTTATTTAAAATTTTGGCCCACCATGCCTTATAATAACCCTAAACAAACCCTCATGCCTATTTAAGCCCTTATAATCCATTTTTAACTGATAAAAGCTCAAAATTCCCTCTTCTCTCTTCAAATTTAAACTACCCTACTTCCCTACACTAGTGAAAAGGCTTAAAGGGTACTTTTTCTTGGTACCAACTTGTCCAAAATCACTAGATACACATTTAATATTTTGGTTTACTTTACTTTTTCATAGTTCACTTGCGGTTCTTTGTATGAAAGGCAATGTTCATGCCTCCTAATTGTTGTATCTTATGTTAAACATGAAATAAGTAAGTTGGTATGATAATTTTCATGCAAAATACATCGAAACCGTCTTACTTACATATAGAGGACTTTAATTATCCAAAAACCTTAATGTAAACCTTAAGATCATGCCCTAAATAAAAGATGAATTTGAAAAGGTAGAGTAATACCAAAAGTATTGAATGCTAAATCATATCACAAAGTTAATTCTAGTTGAACGTGTGTATAATGGACTTGTTGGGATTGAGTATAAGTTATAAGGATGCACAAATTAAGGAAAATTTTAATGTTTTTGAATTTTGATTTTTTTCTTCAAGTTTTGCACTCCCTCACTATCTTTTGGATACTAACACTTGATTTTTTAGGTAATGATGGCACCCAAGTCATTGATGAAGCACCTTCTAAGTGATAGGACAACACTTCTAAGAGAAGTAGCTCGAAGGAGGCATACCTAATTTCCTGAACTAGATCATCCCTAACTAGAGTGACACAGTCAGTGACTAAAGGTCAGAAGCATACTGCATCTGAGGCTATTATTATGAAAAGTATAGGTTTTCCACTTGAAGAGAAATCACAATGGGGTAGATGACCTACTTTTGCTCAGCCTAAAACCTAGGCTGAGGCTATCCAATTCCTATATAGGTCGAGGATAAAGTAGGCTAGGAGATTACTATAACACTCTCATAGCATGTTAAGGGTGGTTTTGATGATGATGAGAAGGAGTCAGAGTTAGATCCAGCACCAAATGTAGAAGAATAGGACCCCCAGTCTTAGGAGGGGTCACAAGATGAGGATGAGTTCGAGTCTGCTAATCAGGAGGAGCCATTAGTTGTAACCCCATCGATGAAGGGTAAGATAAGTCTTCACACCAGGTGCCAGCTCCTGATTTCGAGGCACCAGCTCAGTATGGCTAGACGTTCAACCCCACACATGTCTTAGCAATATCTATTGATGATGTAAACCCGAGATGGTGAGTAGAAGGGCTTTAGATACAGTATGAGAGAGACTATTTTATTATTGATATTGACTATCCTAAGAGAGATACTTAAAAGAAGAGACTTATTGACTTGGATAGGTTAGAGGGAGCACTATTATTGCA
Organism: Capsicum annuum; assembly: GCF_002878395.1. Lineage (NCBI taxonomy): Eukaryota > Viridiplantae > Streptophyta > Magnoliopsida > Solanales > Solanaceae > Capsicum > Capsicum annuum. The sequence continues at coordinate 39,504,552 of NC_061115.1, forward strand.
GGCTTCATTTGACATATATCAATTGGGGTGGATAACTCGATCCCTAGGTTAATAAAACTTTGCATTACTATAGGAATTCTATGCCTCATATCATGCCACAGTATCTTTGACTATGCCTAGATTTAGGGATATTCCGAGGTATGCTTAGTAACCACAACTTTATTAAACACTTGTGAGAGGGGATATGGTAGATATTTTAGTGGCATTTTAAGCCAGCTTAAGTTGCTTTAGCATCCACAATAGTGTGCTTATAGATTGATAATTTTACAAAACAACTACATTATGCATATAGTTGAGCATAGGATAGAGAGTTGAGATAGCAAGATGGATCACCAACTATAATTCACCTCTGGGTGATGATACCTCTTGGATTGAGGGATAGTGTGTGATAAATAAGGTGGCACTAACTTTTGCCATAAAGTTTTGGTGGTTGTCTGTTTGATATATATTTTGTTCGATTGTTATAGACAATTTATTAACTTAGAATTGATCTGCATTGACTGGGAGCATGATGATCGAATACGATATTTACTTTGTAGCATTATTCATCATGAGATTCATGAGAGAGCTTTTAGTGAGACTATGACTTTTTGTTCCCATGTCTTATCACGAGGCGATTGATGAGGTCGGTGTGCTAGAGCCATTAGTGTTTATTAGAGAGTAGATATGATTACAGTGACACAAACTAGGATGATGAAGTATTCAGCATACATGAACCTTTCTAAGAGACCATGTGCACCCACTACAGTGCCTCCAACCCAATCTGAGGGTCTATCACCCCCTATGGAGCCTATTAATACATAGGGTGGTAACGTGGGAGTTAGTATGGAGGTTAAGATAAGGGAGCAAAGAGAGACCCCCGAGTTGAGTAAACATAGTGAGTGGACCACAGCTATATCTACATCAGCCCTGGCTTCTACTTCAGAGCTGGTGGGTACATCTTTAGTGCCCTCTTTCCCATCCACTTTAGCTGATACTTCAGCTGTAATGCTAGTTTTTGTTAGTTTTTATAGAGCTTAGTGGATAGTTAGAGCATCACTAATACTCATCTATAGAATATTGATGACGAGATGGTAATTTTATATAGATAGATCCAAACATTAGTTCAAACTACATTAGAGATGGACAAGGCTGGATTAGAGTCTGCACACTAGTCCGTAATGTCAGACCTACAGGCTGAGTAGCATGCACGGATATATGCCTTTGAGGATCGAGTATCAGCCCAGTTTAGTATCATTGAGATGCCAAATGTAGAAGATATTAGCGCGGAGGTAGATCTACTTAGAGTAAAGATATGCTCTCTTACTGAGAGCCATATGTCAGCCACTCCTATAGTTGTGCCCCCAATTGTTAAGCTAGCACCACTTCCTGGGCCTAGACACTTTAATTTATTTATGGAGAATTATAAACTAGACCCCATGAATTGTAAACAAGAGAGGTCAAGAGGGGACTTATGAGATCCCATTATTCCATTTGACCAGGGCCTTAAATGGCCCAAATGTAATTTATAAAAGACTATAGTAATTAATAAGTAGAGTTAGGTCGAGATAGCAATGGTGTATCTTTCAATAGTGCACCCCCACTACAGCCTCTGTCAGTTGATATACCCTCATCGAGGGATGATCCAGATACAAACACCTAGTCCATCCAAGGTATGACCTCATTTCCTTGCTTGGTATTATTTATACGTTTGGGACAGTGCAATTTTTTTTAGTTTGGGGTAGGGTATACCATAGTTGCTGCTAGTTTTTATTACCATGCTTCTTTTTCTATTGTCCGCAAAATGATTGTAGAACTGGCATGTCTAGGTTAAAAATTTTGTCATGATATGTTTTGTTTTGTATTGCATTTGTTTTTGTGTATTATGGGATTTTTTAGTTTTTAGGGCAGTTGTCATTTTTTGTTGATTTTGAGAAAAATGTTACCACTCTAATAATTTTGTTTTTAGAATTGTGTAAATGTATATATGTGTCACCATTGTGGATCTTATTATGGCATTAAATTAAGGACATGATAATCATTGCTAACTTGTGCATGAACTGGATGGGTCACAGCTTGTTATGTGACTTTGTGCCAATTGTGTTTGAGAAGCTACTTAGTTCCCTTTATATGTTAAATCCAAAACTTACCTGGTTAGTTTTGCCTAGGTTATAGGATAGTCGGTTAGGAAAGGATCATAGGTTATTTTTACATTAGTCTACTTTTAGCCTAAATCATATAAGTTGACGGTCTCTATCATAGGGGTGTGTAAGGTGAAGTGGGAATTAAGAAGGGTAGAATAAGAGAAAAAGATAGTAAGGCTGGGTGTCGTAGAAAAAGAAAAAACAAATATGAGAAAAAGGAAAAAAAGAATGAATAAGAGAAACCACACCCAACCTGAATGTGCATGAAAGAATAAAAGGAAGAAATAAGGGTGGAACAAAAGGAAATAAGTTAAAGTGTTGACCTCAGAGTTACTATAGTTCCACGGAGCCTTAGTCACTTGATATATCCATACGTACCATACCAGCCCCCCAAGTTACATTATAAACTGAAAATAGTCCTATAGTGAACCTGACTTGACTGTGTGGAAACTTAGGTAAAGAAAATAAGGGAAAGCCTATGGTATTTGATGAGTACTAGTTGAACTTCTCTTTTTTGCGTGGGTGTCTCTTGACCATCCCCGTATTGTCATGCATTATCCATATAAGTTTGTGGAACTTCTTTGATGTTAGGGCACATAGGTTATATTTCTAGCTGTTTACTTGTCTGAGTAGTGTAACTTGTATATGTGCATGTTTGTTTATTGCTAATGTAATTGTCATACCTCGATTCCTTTGTGTCACACTATTGTGCATCATATATATACACAATTTGTTTTGAATTTTTTATATAAGAGGGGGTAGTGTGTTTCAGCTTAAAGTGGGGATTAATTGCTTTAGATATATTAGATTTTCCTAGTTAAGCGACTTATTTTGGTTTTGGTTTTGTTGTGTTGCCTAAGGATATGCAAACGTTCTAAGTTAAGGATTTCGATGTTCTATGGATCTATAGCTCTTTAAACGCTTAAAATGAGAAAAATATACAAGTTTCTATGGATGCTTAGAAGATGAAAAATAAGAAAGCTGAAGTTTTTGGATACCTACTAAAGAACTTTTTGGTGTAAATGCCACTTACCAAGCATAGGTGTTAGAACTTGAAGTCTAGAGGCTCAGAAGTAAGAAGAAGAAGACTCTATCACTTACTAAGGGAATCTATGTTCCATAGGTTCCACCTACAGTCCGTAGTTGACCAAAGTAAGTGATAGAGGTCTAAGTCTAGAAAGATTCAGGAGGTCTGGCACTTAGGACCACATACGGTTTGTATGTAGTACATACAGTCCGTAGGTGGCCTAAGTAACTGGCCACCGACCTCAATTTTCCTTTTTCATTTGGGTTTTGATTTTTAGGGTTTCCTTGTATCCTATATATATACTCTTTTGACATTTTTAGATAATTTACGCACTCATAACACTTGCAAACATATATTTGATTCAAAACTTTGAATTTTGATATTTGGATTACTTTTTTCTTGATTTTGGTTGATAATTCATTACAAACTTTGGGTTTTACTTATTGATCATTGTGATATTGTTTAATTCTTTTCATTATGAATTTTGTGATCATTTTACAAGCATGAGTGGCTAAAACCCTTAGCTAGGGTTGTAGAAATCCTGGAATATTGATGAAGTAGGGAAAGTGCTAAGTTGTTCAAAACCAGTATCTTTGCATGTATTGTATTATCTTCAGTTTGATAGATGTTATAGAAATTACAAATAGTAAGATCTTTGTAAGAATATCACTACTTACTCCACAAGAGGTGTAGTGACTAGGGAAAGATAAACACAATAGTAATTTAAATATTAATTGTCGATCTATGTTAATCACCATCATCTTTGTAAGATGGTTATCTATTATCTAACAACTTGAGACTCAAAAGGTAATAGTTAACTGAGATCTAGGATTGGGGTTAGTAATGTGACATCCTAAGACTCAAAACGTAAAGGCTTAAATCCATCAATGAGTCCACAAGGCAGTTGATGGTACATAATTTATTAGATAATGCATGCAAGGTACTGAGTTGGTTTAATAGAGCACGATAAGCTGACTAAGTCGAGAAATAAGGGGGGAAACAATCCTTTTGTTCATCTCTAACTGATTACAACAAAAGTTTTGATTTTCTACTTGTTTGAGATTAAAACAAAAGACCACCCGTTTACTTTAATTTCAGCTTATTGAGTTTAGCAAACTAGAGATACAAATATGTATCTTCCCTGTGGGTTCAAACCTAACCTAGTTGGGTTAGTTTACTTTACAGCGACCACTTTATGCTTTATTTGAAGGTGTAGTTTGGGTGTTGATCAGTCATCCCTTTTCAATGAGACAAGTTGGGTAGTCATTCCATTTAGAATGCATATTAAGTTCAAGTTGGGTCATCACCCATTTAAATATCATATCAAATTCAAGATGGGTCATACAGCTTTCAATGTGACAAGTTGAGTTATAAGTCATTTAAATGACATAGAAAGGTCAATTTGGTCATCCACCATGAAAAGAGATAAAATGGGTCACCACGTATTCAAATGGAAAATCAAGTTCTAAATGGGTTATCCGCCCTTCAAAGGTTCAAGTTGATCCACTACCTCATTCAAAGAAGTACATAATCTTAAATTCCAGTGTCTCCCAAAGACAATAAGGTAATTTTGAAAGATAGGTCGATGATATATGAAAATTTTATAATCCAACAATGCTTCCCATTTTATCAAAAGATAATCCATCCTTTTCAACGGGCAAAGAATATTGTTGAATTTCTATCAATGTTTAACATTATTTTATGCGCAATTCATCCTTTTCCTTCTTTGTTTAACCAAAAAAGGCTACATACCAACGTCTTCATCTAAAGAGTCTTTCATCATTTATAAATAAAGAGGGGCAGTTGTTGACACCCAAATTTGGATCGATATTTTCAAAATAAATAGTTTTAAACTCTTTATTTGTTAAATTGCACAAAAAGTTATTTTTATATATTTTTTATGCAATTTTAACATAAATTATTGGCAATTACATTTTTTTTTTCAAATATGTTACAATACTTGTAAATTCATTATTATTTTCAATGCTTTTAGCATAGTCATTATTTTAACACATGCCATTAATACATAAGAAAATTGTTAAGATATTTTTCCACAAATATTCATTGTTTTGGCAAAGATCAAATAGTCATGGTTTTGAAAATTTTTGGATAGCCCATGGTCTTCAAAAACGATGGTATTGAGCACTTGATTTTTCTCTTGAGTGGTCTTAATATGTCTATAAAATTAATCCACTCCCTTCACAATTGGTGGTGGTGGAAGTTCCCTAATTAGGCAAAAAAACTATCCTAAAAATCCACTTCGCCTTTCCATTTTTAGCAGAGTAGTGCCTCCCTTCCCTTTAATTTTTTTAGTGACCACGACAACCCATAACATCTAGATCTCACCTTCCTCCTTTATCCTTTGCACACACACCACAACACCACCGCACAACCAGAAAGCCAACTACAAAATCAGAAAAACACTGTCAACCCTTAAGCCCTCTTCTCCGGTGAGCTCATCACCAATGAGCTCTGGAAAATATAAAATAGTTTTCAAAACAATACAAAACAACCAAAACATTATTTCTCCCCTTATTCTTTATATCTATTTCAATAACCCCATTATTGCCCTTTCTTTACTTTCTATTAGCATCAAAATCTAACAAACCCCAACCAAACCCCTACTCCAGTGAATAATAACATAACTAATCAATTTTGTGTGAAACTATGTCAAACAACAATGAGCTCAGATCTACTAACAACATCCAAACGATGAACTAGTGTGAAGCTCGATTAACCAGCTACCACCAGAGCAACTAACATGCATCTATTTAATCCGTTATCCAATTATCTTCGATCACAACCTCCGACATGCCAGTGGTTCCAATCAATAACCTAGGTAATGATAAAAAAATCCACAAATATAGACAAGTTAATGGTTCCCAATAATTTACTCTTACTACTTTATTTTTATTATATTTTTTTGGTATTTTGATTAATTTTGATGTGTTGTTAAATTGATAATTCCCAGCTTCAGCTTGTTAGTTTTAGGACACCATTATATACTAAGATTTATTCTTAAGATAGGTCTGGGGACTAGGTCCTTGACTTAACATCCTCTAAACTTGCTAAGCTTCTTTATATGTAGCTTCATTTGAGTTTGTTGGAAAAAAACCAGAGCCTCATTGATTTTCAGGAACATTTTTCGGGTGAACCTAGAGAGATCTTCCACAATGATATGCCTATACCCTTGTCTCCTCTAATTTGGACTTATTGTCTACACATTTAAGGTTTGGCATCCCAAGGACCAGGTCCTTTTAAATATATTGTTCAACCAATAAGGAACTTATATCTCCTAGAATATTTTATTGCCGGGACTTGAGAATAACTCTTCCAGACTTCAATCTTCACACAATATCTCTACCTGATGAGAATTTTAACTTGATTGCCTTTTCCAAATGGACACTTCTACCTTAAAGTGTCTTTTGAGAGAGAATATAGTCAGATCCTCCAATTATATTCTTTGAAAATTTACTATGAGTGATCTAGTTCTGACTACAATCCTCTTTACCCATATAGAAACAAAGAGATTTTTTAAGATTTAGAACCCATTTGAGTTTGAGTTCCAAAGGGGAAAAAGGAGGTGTGACCAAATATTTCTATGCCCATCTAATTAAGAGAGATTCTTAATATTATTCAAAGGCTTGTGACCCTTAGGATAGACATACTTTTGTTGGATATATGTAGGACTACTCTTTTTAGCTCTATTCTAACTTTAATAGTATGAGTGCATAGAGGTAAGTGGACTTTGTTTTTGGCGTCTTGAATAACCTTGCCTTGAGACTTATATGATTGAGTTTTGTATTGATACCCAAGGCCCTTACTATTTCTTATACCTTGACTAGTTAAATTAGAAAGATCTATGAGCATGTGCTCTACTATAGATATTTACTAAGTTCTTATCTCAGATGGACTAGGTCCCCTTCTAATTCCTCATTCTCTTGGAGTGCAGTCTTGAGATGCTTTTGGGAATACTTAAATTTTTCATCAAGCTCAATATGAAACTTTGAGGCTTTTTCCTTTTCTTTATCATTTGACTCATCTACTTTCTCTAGTCGACTCACCAAACTCAGATTTTTAGATTTCAACTTAACAACTTGTTCCTTAATTTCAGATATTTTGAGAGTTAAAACTACCAACTCAAGATCCTGATCAACTATTTTTACTTCTAGAGCATTATTCTTCTCTTTATCATAAGCATCATCTCTTTCTCCAACTGACTTACTAAATTTAGATTTTTAAATTCTTACTTAGTAGCTTGTTCCTCAATTTCAGAAATTTAGAGAGTTAAAGCAATTAACTCCAGATCTTGACTTTCTACCTTTTCTTCTAGAGAAAATTTTTATGCAGTCATTTCACACATAGATACAATAAGCATATGTTGCAAGCTTTTTTTTAATCTTTTTAGCAGAGTAGTTTTCCAAGTTTTCTTTAATGTCAGAAAGTGTTACCTCATTTTTTTCATCATCTTCAGTGATTGTCATAAGACCAAAGAAGGAATCAAAGGTAACTTTATCATCCTCCATTTCCATCATAGAAACATCTTCATGCTTCCCATCCTCCTCAGATTCACTTGAGGAATCCCCCAGACAGCTAAAGCCTGCTTAACTACAAACTCAACTGCAGTCTTTTGTTATAATTTTATAGGGATCTGGTACCGATTGTTTCTTTTGTCACCTTCAGTCTTGAGATATTCCTTATAGTATATTTTATGCATTGGATGGTCCATAATGAAATGCTCAGGACTTTCCCATTTGTGACAAACCTCTGTAGTGCCTCCCTTTTTGCTGCTATTTCTACTTCTTTGAAACTGATCACTTTCTTCATAGCTCTAACAATTAATTTTTCCAAATATACAACATTAGTGACTTCATAATTATAGTTATATTTTGATGCCCTCAATGCCAGAGATTTTTCCCTTTTGCTTTGTTTTTCTCTTATCCTTGCTTCTTCTTGAGTTCATCTGTCTTTAAATTTCCAATAAGCTCATCAATTGTGAGAGTTTTCAAGTTCCTTACCTCAGTAATAGCATCTAATTTACATTTCCATGATTTAGGAAGAACATACAGAGGAATTACTTCTCCTAAACAATTCCACTCATTGGTGATTGAAGTAAATTTTCTATGCATCTAATGTATAGTTTATCATTCTCTCATGGTGAGGGTTTCATACTGAGTAGTCATCATATCAAATTTTGAATCCTTCACATCAATGGTTCCTTCATGAGCAGTCCTCAAGCAATCCTAGATTTTATGTGCATTTTCACATATAGAAATCATACTGTATTCATCAGGCCCTATGCCTCAAACTAGCAGTTTTTTGGCCTTATAATTCTTCTCAACTTTCTTTCTATCTTCATTATTATACTCTCTCCTACTTTTAACAACCATTTTGGTTATTTCTCCTTCTTTGACCTATTTAACTAGAACATGAGGACCATCTAGTATTACATCTATCACCTCACTATCCTCATCCATAATTAAGTCAAACATCTTTGTTTCCATAAACTGTAACACCCGATTATCTGAATCGAAATGCTACACGGTGCTCATGACCCCGAGGGACCACAACCTAAGCCATGACTGATATCTATAACTGTATACTGCAAATCATGATATAATAATGCGGAATACATAGAACTGTAAGTACATAAGGTTCAACTAAATACAATCATGTGGGTGAAAATACCCAAAACAACTCAAGCTGAACGTAAATATGAACATAAATTTGAAAGCCTCTGAACTGTCTGAATAAGGAGTTGAAGGAACATGTCTCCAACTAACTCTGTAAAACTGAACTAAAGAAAGAAATAAATAAATCAAATCATATTGTCCTCGAATTAATGAGGACTCACTGTGTCTCTGCGACTGGAATGCTACCGCTACTACTGGGCTGGAGCTCGTGTCTCAGAACCTATGGTGTAACATGAAAAGAAAGCACCATAGCGCAAATGCGTCAGTACAACTGGAGTACTGAGTATACGAGGAAGGTAGGCTCAACATAAAGGGTTTCATGCATAATGAATGTGGGAGTGCAACCACACATATATAGAAACTGGGACCGTGAATATGTGATAGCATGACCTGTAAGCTAATACATGGTTTACTGATAACTATCATGACTGATACTAAAGCTGATAACATAGACGACTGTATCTGACAGTCCTGTATATACTAAAATCTGAAGAACGCCCTGAGTTCTTTTACTGAGACTAATACT
>NC_061115.1:39516920-39533911 GCF_002878395.1 Capsicum annuum
TTACTGATATCTGAAAACTGACTAAGATCATGAGGCTTTCCTGAGTCACATGACTGAATGAAGTCTATGGAATCATAGCTTGAGTTTGTATATCGTGAAACATGACATGGATCTAGGCATACAACTATAGTTTTTGGGTCAAGTACCCCCAGGATTTAATGGAAGGAAACTGAAACACATGATTGACTTGATCATAAGAGTAGAGTCTATAATATATAATATCATAAGTAGGGATCTCATAATATGCATGGTTATCAACAATGTATTGCATGGAAAGGATTTCATATCACATAGAAGTACTTGCACAATCTTAATATCATGTTCATTGCATAATCATATAGGCAACACATACCAAAAGCATGGAAGTTTATGTGGATTGCATAGTTATCATATATCTTGTTCATAAGTAGGATTTGCAATTAAACATAGCATAATCTCATAAGAATAGTTCATGAGTATTCCAACAACATTTACAAGGAACATTATCAACATAGAAGTCATTGGAACGCAAGGGAATATCATGAATCCTTCACTTAATCACAATTTAGCTACATTGCATGATTTCTAGTTTCTTAGGCATTTTATCAAACACCTTACATATACATCTTAAGCATAGGTGAAATCATCAAATTAATACATCATGAACAACCCAATTTACATGTTTCTAACTCATATGATATCATGAATCCATAAAAACATAAAGATTCTATCTTGGGAATCACCCAATATCAACAACATGATCATCAACACCCAACAATATAGAAATCATACTTCATAATGAAAAAGAGGGTTTTTGAGCTTTATGGATGAAAGGGATCCATAAATTAACTCAAACAAACTATTATATAGCAAAATAAACAAGCATCATTATGGGTATGATCATATCACCACAATCAACCAAGATTTTGTATTTTAAATATTGATTCTTGAACTCCACGGATGAAAGGAATCCGTGGATAAATACTACGCATACCTTAGAAGGAATATTCTTGATGATTGACGGAGGAATTTCCTTAAAATCGGATCTTCAAGCTTAATTATGTAACCCTAGTTGTTTTTCTCCTTTAGTGCTCTTGGATGATGAACTTTGAGATGAAAATAGAATTGTAATATATTTAGAAGCTATATATTTCGTAGGGTTAAGTTTATGGACGTGTAAGGAGTATTTAAATACTTAATTACCTTTAAAATAACTCAAAACAGAGTGTTTTTGACACCTGGAATTGACTTAGGCGGTGCCCAAGTGATCGCCTATGCTTGGGTTGGGCGGTGCCTAACCAATCGCCTATGCTTGGATTGGGCGACGCCTAACCAATCTCCAATACTTGGGTTGGGCAGCGCCTAACCAATTGCGTATGCTTGGGTTGGGCGGCGCCTAACCAATCGCCTATTCTTACTATCTCTCACGAAAATGGGCATAACTTTTTGCTCGGGTATTGGATTAAGCGAAATTGGTATCGTTGGAAAGTTAATTCAATTTTCTACAATTTGGTGGGTCTTTATCAGCCAAAATACCACATTAAAATCAAGTTATACTCGTTCAAAGATGACCCTTGCAAAATCAAACACTAAAACTTGATGGATTCAAAAACTCTTAGCTTGTATTACCTTAAGTGACTCATATAAACATGCTTAATGCATCATAAGCTATCCTAACACTAGGATATTCATTGTAAGTCATGTACTCATGTATGAATCATAGGATAGGAGATTTCATATGTAGGAATACTTATTCACTTCCAAGCTTAGAAATATACGGGGTATTACACAAACCATAGAACTATCTATTAAATCTAGATGGTCTAGTGGTAGATTGCCCTTCTTCTAGATTAGGTGGAGTAGCCATAATAATGAAATCACTCTAGATGTTAACCTTTTAGAGTGTTCTATCTCTGATATAGATTGTTGAAACTCGAAGGGTTGCACCATGCAGTGAGGGACTATATCCCTTAAAGTCAGTCACAGGAAATTAAATCAAAAGGCACTGGAAAACTAACGGCTTTGCAGGAAAGTAAAGACACAAAGATTTAAAGTTGAAACCTCCTTGCTCAAGGGAGTAAAAACTATGGCTTGCCCTCACAAGAACCCAAAACTCTACTATAATCAATTTCTTTACTACAGACTACAATAAACCTAACTAGGTTCCACCTACTTATAATAACTCTACTACAAGCCTACCGTGAAAATTCTACCAAAAACATGCCTAACTCTATGATTCATTTGCTTTTACTAAATCTACTACAAGCCTACCTTGAAAACTATGCAAAGAAAACTCCTCAATACCAATTAACTCTAACCAATATTAAACTCAGGTAACTCTACGTAAGCACTCTCAAGAACACAAGAAGATATTACTCTTATAACATGACTAATTCAATTACAAACCAAGACTCGACTAAATAACACTCACTCTTTTCAGTACATATAAAAATCAAGAACTTGAGCAACACTTAAGAAACTTAGTTTTTATCTCTTTCACTTTTCGAATAATCAGGATTGTGACAACTCACTAATTCAAGAACCATATTATTTTTTTTATAGTGGAATAATGATTAGGGCAGAAATTTGATTGGGCCAAGTGTCTTGAATGATACAATCTTTCCTGCACAGATTGTTACACTAGAAGACAAAACTGCACATACCTTGTGACAGTTATATTTTTCCATGACGACCTAGAGACCTAGACCCTTGTTGTCAGTTGCTCATCATTAAAACAAGATATAATATAAAGTACTTAAGAATAGAACTGAGGGAGGCAGAATTGTAACTAAGCAAGAAGGGGTAGGAACTAAACTAGTAACATGAGTCGGTTGGATGGCACCACTATCAAAGGAACCAAAATAAACAATCGGTGAATCATCCTCTCAGACTCTCTTCTTTTTGACTTCTTGAACGAGCTCAAATCTAGTGATATCTACTGTAAAGGTAGTGGTGTATTGAAATCTTTATTCTTATTAAAGGGAAACTTGGCACGATAGCATAATCTAGAGATAAAATCACAGGTAATGCAAGGTAGATTTGATTTTTTTTGGACCTAGTAAGTAATGTCTCGAACAATAAGGAAGCTAAATTTAAACCCTTCTTCAAAATAATAGTGCACACAAGTACCTTACTAGGATATAGAAAAATTGATTAATTTTGGGAAGGAAATAATTTTTTATAAAAACATAACAAGTATTGAGGCTCAAAATAAATAGTCATATTTTTAATTTGCACCTCTGGTGCAAGCCACTAAGGTGCCTTATCACTTAGCAAAGGGGTTATAAAGCCTGCAACTCATCTAGTAGGTTCCCCACTCTTTTATTAAAATATTAAATAATTATTATTTTACACCCCAAGACCACATTGATTACGCTGCCTTCTGAATTTGCACCTCTAGTTCAAGCTATTAAGGTGTTCTATAACTTAGCAAAAGGGTTACCAATACAACAACTCAGCTAGTGGGTTCCCCAATCTTTTATAAAAATAATAGATATTTATTGTTTTAAACCCTAAGACCTCATTAATTACTGTCTTATCACAACAAACATCCGCAGCACTTACTCTAACAACTTTTCAAATCTCTTGTGGTCGTCTTTTTCTCTTTTTCTGCAATAACCTCCCGTACGCCGCATAAAATCCCCTTGCCCAATTCTCAACATAAGGTTCCAGTGTCTAAGTAAATACCTACAAATAGTTATATTTCAATATCAATAACATCCATGGGGATGCTTTCCCTTAAGGCTATTTCTGCTCATCCTCTACTCCTCAATGATGGTGGATTAATTTGGAACCTTAACATGATTGAGAACATGATAGGCCCCATGAGGATTTGTTGGAGGCTTTGTAGTAGTATTAGAGTGTTGCTAAAACATCTTTTTCTTTGCTGGAGCAACATTAAGAGTGCACAACGACTTGTGAATGGGTGTAGTATTCCTCTTCTTGGAAGAATCAAGGTTATGCCTCTCAATGTTTGAGCTATGTGCCAAGCTTTATTTTTCCATCACAAGTTTATTGGATTAAATTTCATCAGCTCTTTTCCATTTTTTAACCTTTTCAAACTTTGATTCTTTACTAACTGTTAGCCTTTTTAGATGTTCGAGGTAAGAAAAGGTATTTAGATTGTTTCTTTGACACATGCTTTTGGCGAGGCATATATGTACATAAGAATATCAATGGTCTCGAACATGAAAAATCACAATAATTTTTCCAAAAAAAACATCAATGAATAAATCAGTGCATTATCAATCAACTTAGTGATGCAAAGTACTATCGCTGATTTACAAAAAAATAGTTGGGTAATCGATGAAGGGAAGTGGAAATCTAGCGATACACTAAAGGATTTAGTGATACTCCCTAAGCATAGCCAAATCACTAAAGCATCATCAAATATCACCTTGAATAGAATTAATTTCTTATAGCTTTCGGTGACATAGGGAGCACTTCTTTAATACGCCACATAATTCGACACATAGCTGAAGTTCTCAACCCATCGCTAATAGTCATCTTCCCAACTTAATTCCAATTTTCAAGGCATTTCAATGGTGATATTCATTCCATTTGTCCATGGGTACTCAAACTTCCCCATGTGTTTTAATATGTAAACCACAATATGATGAATTTAGCTTTAAGAATGACACAATCAATTTCAAATTGACCTAATTAGAAATTAACCAATTTCAATGCCCATTTCATGTACAAATTATCCATAGCGAAAACATGACCACATTCAATATTTAAAGACCAATTTTAATATAACTTAATTTTAATCTAATAATTGAAGAGTGCCAGGCCAATTGCTCTCAGCATATTTTATGTAGCTATCGCTAACCTGCACTGAAATGGAAAATCATGACTCAAGCATGGCGGCAGCAACAATGGTCACACCTAAGGTTGAGTTAACTAGTACATTATGCTACCTCATCTTTGGAAGCTTTATCCCTCCCCCTAAATTAAGTTGATTTCAATGGGAAATAAAGATAGCAACTCAGAATCGGACTCACAAAACTAGATACACTTGAAATTATTTAGAGCTCCTACCGTGTCATAGACATCAACTCAATGACTATAATTTTTAGTAGCGGTGACCTCTGGTCTGTCGATACCAGTGGAAAAGCCTAGTCTTTTAGAAAATCAAATTGCATAGAAGAGTACGCCACTTTTGTACGTTACCATTTCTTTTAAGGATGGAAAAATTTATGTGAATATTGAGGAATCAAACCTAAAGGTACAGGAGGAATATTGTAAATCAGCTCTAATAGGCTATGTTGTAAGGAATATTTCATATGTCAAAACTATGGAGAACTTTGTCTCTATTGCATGGAATTTTGTCAGTGAACCCCTTATATTGCATCATGAAGATAGGTATTTTATTTTTCTATTCTGCAATAGCAGAGAATTATGAGATAATAAGATACAGTGGACCTTATACTTTCCATACCAAACCATTTGTTGTTAAGGATTGGGAAATTAATTTTATCTTCAACCCGTATTGCATAACTACAATACCTCTCTAGGTGGTTTTTCAGGGACTTCTTATGTGGAACTGGTCAAGTGAGGCTTTAAGTAAGGTTACTAGTACGATTGGTAGGCCTTTGTATATGGATAAATTTACAGCCAACATATATCTCATTTCCTCTGCAAGGGTTTATTAGAGGTTGATGTAGCTCGGCCTTCATTCGATTCCATCGAGTTACTCACACTTGAGACATTTAGTATGAATGGTGACCCATGTTTTGTGCAGAGTGCTCAAAGTTCAGTCATACTACTATAAATTATTGGACTAAGGAGGAAGTGCATAAGATGGAGGAAAAATTCCAGTTGTTGAAGAAGAAAAGATGAAGAAGGAACAAATAGAAATCGCACCTTATTTCTCCTAAGGAAGAATGGACTACAAAACATACAGCTCAAATAGGTAAAACATCAAAGTATAAGAAAAAACCCTGTTAATGGTGAGAAGGAAAAATACACCACTGTAGAACGTCAACATACTGTTGTTCTAATTGTTGGATATGAACATACGAGTGACGGTGGAAGTTTACAAAAAAGCTAATAGTTTTGCACAAACTAATAATTTTTCACCCCTACAAACTTAGTATGCTGGCCAATATAGGGATCTGAAGGTCATGCAAGACCCTCTATGAGTGTCTCTACATAGAATGTTAGAGGGTTGAATTAGCCCTTAAAATGGAAAGTGTTTTCACTCTTTCCAAAGAGGAATAGGGTGGAGATTATGGGTGCTTTAGAGACTAGAGTCAAAAAGAATAAACCATTGAGTATTCTAAGTAAAGTGGCAGTTGGCTGGTCCTATTATTACAACCACCCCATGCCATACAATAGTACAAGTTGGCTATTGCGTCAATCTAATATCCAGCTCCAGGTTGAATTTAAGAGTGAGAATTTCATATATCTTCATGTTGTGATCCATGCGAGCTAGTTCCAAGCTCATCTTACAGTGGTGAATGCTAAGAATGAAGCCCAAGAGAGGGAAAATTTATGGCAAGAACTTATAAGGTTAGGTTATTCTATTTTGGGGGCCTGGATTTTCAGTATAGTTTTCATAATGTACATATTATAGATGGTAGAATAGGGTCAATAATACTATCTACAAAATCTAAGAATTTCCAGGGCTTTTTAGATACCCTTAACATATCTACACTTAGAACCAAAGGATGGTACTATACTTTCTGCAATAAGGAGGGTTCTTGAATGAAAAGTCTATTTTAAAATTTATTGGGTATTAGGAAACTTATAATAGATGGATAGATATGTCATATTGAAGCTAGTTTCATAACTTATGGTGTTTATGGTCGCACCCCTATCTTTATTACTATTTGTCCACTACCAAGATCAAGATAAAACCTTTCAAATTTTTCAAAATTATTAGGCAGCATCCTAATTTTGGTAGAACATAGGCAACAACTTTGATCTTCAACTTTCAAGGGAAAAATTATTTATCATGAGGAGGAAACTAAATGTTTTGTAGGTAAACATGAAGGATTTGAACACATATATGGCTTCCTATAGTCAAAGAATTCAGCAAGCCAGATAAGGGTTGGAGATTACTCAAGTTCTAATAAAGACTCAATTATGACATGTATATATTGAGTAGAAGAACACTTCGATGGATAAGATCAAGAAATAAAGTGCTAGTAAGGAACAAACGTATAAGCATAAGGCTAGAGTCCCCTAGGTTAATTGTGGAGATGCGAATACCAAGAATTTTCACACACAAGTCAAAATTAGAGCTAACAAGAATGCTATTATATTTTTGTATGATGATATGAGAACTAAGTTAGATGACCCTTCACTGGTGAAAGAGAAATTTGTTTCATTTTTCATCGATCTCGTGGGTACAACAATAATAGAGTTATTTTTCCCCAACTTAGATGTTATCAAAAGTGGACCTAGATTATTCTTAATCAAAGATGTAGCTTGATCGTGCTTATTACTAAGTAAGAGTTTTTGGTATCTGTAAAAAGGATTCAACAAGACAAAACCCTAAGTATTGATGGTTTTTAAATCAATTTTTTTTTTTACAATAAACTACTCTATTGTGAAGGATGATATGATATTAGTTGTGCAAGAGTTTTTTGAATCTGGGAGGTTATGTAAGACCTTCAATTGTACTGCAATAACACTAGTACCTGAAATTGCTAATCCAACTCATGTACAAGATATAGGCCTATAACATGTTTTAGCATTATCTATAAATTAATCACCAAATCATTACAAACAAAAGTAAGCAGGTCATTCAACATATAGTGAGTCCTTCCCAATCTGCTTCTGTTGAGGGAAGAAGTATATTGGATAACATCCATTTTAGTCATGATATATTTAAATTATATACTAGGAAGGGTATTTCTCATATATGTGGCATAAAGGTTGATCTTAGGAAAGCATCTGACTCTATTGAGTGGGGCTTCCTAAAGTCCATGATGGCTGGATTAGGATTCCCTTATAAGTTCTTTCTTGGGTTATAGAATGCACTACTTTGGTGTCTTTTTCACTTATGATCAATGGTAGTCTATCTAAACCTTTTCAAGAGAAGAGGGGGATAAAATAAGGGGACCTTATGTCTCTCTTATTTGTTTATCATATCCATGGAATACTACCATAGAGAATTCACTCTTGTCCAATAACATAATTTCAAACACTATCCTAGATGCAAAAACACTAGGTGTTGTCCATATAGGTTTTTCAAATGATCTCTTGATGTTCCCAAAGCAAAAGTCAAGTATGTATAGTTGCTATTGGAGGCATTTCAAAGGTTCCAAGTTGCTTCATTACTTCGGTCTAATTAAGACAAAAGTTCATTATATATATTTTTAGTCAAGCCAAAACTATTACAGATTCTTAGCTTTAGAGAGAGAGAACTCCCTTTCAAGTATTTTGGGATCACATTATCATCCAAAAAGCTCATAGTAAGTCAATGTCTACCACTAGTACAGAAGATAACATAGAGATTGAGGAGTTGGTCTACCAAATACATTTGATAAAGGCAATTCTTGTTAGTATCTAAGCCTACTGGGAATAGCCAAGAAGATTCTAAAAGTTATTGAGGCTATCTATAAAACATTTTTTATGAAGAGTTAATATAAAGAAAACCCCTTATTTCACGAGAGAAGTTGTGTATGCCTAAAGAGAAAAGAGGATAGAAAAAAGAAAATATAAGGAACTGGAACTATGTTGCAGTACTAAAACTGTCATGGGTTGTAAATAGAAACAAGGATAGCTTGTGGATTATGTAGGTGCAATAATATTACTTGAAGTAGGAAATGACACAAACTTATTATAATGACCCTCCACGTCATTTTCTATATTTCTACTCATTCTTTTATATTTAGAGTTTTCCTATAGTTGCATCAGGTCATTTATGACTTACTGGAACTAATAGTTTGGTTATCGGGCAGTTCCTTGGGTTTTTAGAGCCAATTTTCTACTTTGAAGCCTTCATTAGTTCAAATTTTCTATCAAGCAAAAACATTACCCAGAGAACCTTGTACGCCAATTTTAATAGCTTCAACAACTCTGAAATATTGATTTTAGGTTACGTAGACCCTTGGTTTGGGTCTTGAGGCTCCTAGACTTATTTTGGGCTATTGGCCGAAAGTTATGAAAATTGGCTAGTGGGTTTTGGATCAAATTTTCATTAAAATGACCTCAGATGGAAATTTTGATTATGCCACTAAGTCTGGAATATCAAATTTGATAGGGTAGCATAGTTGGTGTGCGCATACGGGATTCTGGATGAATCCCGAGGGGTTGGCGAAGACTAAAAAAATTCCAAGTCTCCAGCTGGTGCCTGATATTTGGTGTGACCGCTAAAGCAATAGTAATAGCTTGCAAGATCCTAGGAAAGCTTCTAGCTAGTCATCGCAAATTTAAAGTTCCCAAAGAAATTATTTCATACAAAGTATAAGTGACATGGCCATTTTAACACCCCAAGATTTTGAACATTTTATTTTAGGCCTTCCCAAGTTCAAAACATTTATTTATGAGATGAAACATGTTTAGGAATGTTAAAATGGGCCATCTGAGAGAGTTTTGAAAGAGGTTCGGAGTGATTTTGGACCATAAAGGCAGTAAGTCTCCATAATTTTAGCGTGTTACAGATGATAGTCTCCACGATACGCAGCGTGTCTTGAAGGTTATCCTCCGTGATAGATAGCATGTCATGAAGGCTGGCCCCTACGATAGTAACCGTACCACATTGTAGTGTAAAAATCGTGTAACCTTAATTAAGAGGTGAGGGGTAATTTGGTCTTTTGCAATCCCTAAACACCAAATCCACAACTTAAAACCCAAGAGGGTCTTTATTTTCTTCGTTCATCATTAGTTAATGACATTCCATCTCCTTCCATTATCAAGAAGACAAAGAAATCAAAAGCTTCCTCCAAGAATTCACCCATCCAAGTCTCAATTCCAAGTTTTCTTCAAGAATTCATGCAAACTCAGGTATGTGAGGTATTCATCAAGAGGTTCCTTCCACCTATTGTGTTCCTAAAATCTCTTAAGTTTTCAAGTATAAACCCTATTCCCACGTTTTATGAAATTTCAATGTAAAGTATGAATTTATTAAATTTTCTCTTAATAGTTTTGAATACAATCCATGATAATGTATTTTCCCATGTGAATTATGTTCTTACATTCTTTATAATCACTATTCCCCATATCATGTTCAGTTAACACCATGTTAATTATAAATTTATGAATTAAATAATATGAGCATGATGTCCTCATAAGTTTAACATTTTTCCATACTCATAATCACAGATTTCATCAATTTAGTGAGTTATGTTATGTTTTTAGTCTATGAATTATGAATTTCCTTATAGTATTGGGATGATGTTATTGCATTTAATGTTTTATTCAATGTTTGTAGGTTATGAACACCGAAAACCTATAAATTTATGCATATTTCTGATATCAACCAACAAGCCAGCCAAATCATGCTTTATTGTCATATTTAAATTATCCTACATAGGTTCAACAGTTATTAGTTGTGAGTTTGGTTAATTTTAATCAGTACCAATCTCAATTCGGTAAGGATTAGAATTTATCATCAAGCGAACCTAGGGATTAAAGCTCACCCACCAATAGAGGACTGAGACCTTTACTAGTAGTCTCTAAGTTCTTGAACTACATAGGTAGCATAGGTCATAAGATGTCACCCTCTAGTTGAGGAATGATACTTTCTTAGGGCTAACCCACCAGTAGAGGACTAATATCCTATTCCTTAAGGACACCAGTCTAGTGGATCTACACAGCCAGTGTTAGTACCCGTGGTAAGGTACTAATACCTTTCCAACTGAGTTATAGATTGTACACCGATCAGCCCAGATTAGGGCATATCGATTACATGATAGCTCCCACAGTTTCAATTTAGTATTCATAGTTTATCAGTTTAGGTTTTCATAGCCTAGTGTTTAGTTTATAGGCTATTCAGTCAGTCAGTTTTACAGATTATTTCAGTACATGTTTTACTTGGTCTTGTATTTATTTTACATGTTCATGCATTAATGCTAATTATCTGTATGTACTTCAGTTAATCCTTATCCCATGTATTAGTAAATTTAAAGTACTGATCGAAAACTCTCTTTTGTGCTATGTTGTCTTATAATATATCTATGAACACTCAGTTCCCCGATATCCCTTAGTTAGCTCAATGCTACTCACCAGCAGTTGTGATGAGTTCTCATCTATTGAGGATAAATTATTTGAAGTTATCTTAAGTTCGTCTTTTATTTTATCTAGTTAGAGTTAGTTGGGAGTTTATACCATCAACTCCTCATATTTTAGAGGCTATCAGATAGTTAGACTTCTTTTTCAATTTTATCAGTAGTTTCAAAATATTGGGTATTATTTCAGCATTACATCTTAAAAGAATTTTTCAATATTTTAGATTATGCATATAATGTTTTATTATTACTTTATTCAGTGATCACTATAAATACCAAATCATGGGTTAGCTTCAAGTCACTTATGGCCTTAAGAATTGTGTTACGACTAGAGGAAGAAACGGGTCTTGACAAACTTGGTATCAGAGCCTAAGGTTTTAAAGTATCCTAGGGTGTTTGAAAGCCATGTTTATTAGAGTCTTGTTCTTGAGTATGAAGTGTGCCATACCTATGATCAATAGGCTATAAGATGTTTTAAGAAAGTTTACCTTTTTTTCGTATTCAAGTCATGCAAAAGAGTGTGAGGTCTATTGAATTGCCTTTTCTAACTTGTTCTTCATCCATTTTATAGAAAATGCCTTACAGAAAAATATAGGCAACAGGAATGGGGATTAGCCCACACCACTATTTATTAATGAAGAATCTCAAAATAACCATGTTTCACATGCAGCATTCATGACCACTTTCACCGTTTTGGCCCAGACTATTGCTGCTAAAAAAAACCAGTAGGTTGTTACCCCAGCTAATCCAGTAGTGGAAACAACAACATTGATGATTCGAGACTTACCTTAGATAAATCCTTTATTGTTTTCTAGATCCAAGATTTAGGAGGATCCATAAGATTTTCTAGATATTATGTAGAAAGTGACAGATATCATGGGTGTTACTGTTAGTTAGAGTGTACTTAGACCCTTACAAATTGCAAGTAGTGGCATATACTTGGTTCAAGCAGTGGAAGGAGGACAGAGGTGTTGAGGCAGGACCTATAAAGTGGGATGATTTTTATATGACCTTCTTTGATAGATTCTTCCCACTCAAGTTGAGGGAGGCTAAGGGGAAGGGGTTTATAAATCTGAAGTAGGGTTACATGAGTGTTAAGGAATACTTACTCAAGTTTACCTAGCTGGCGAGGTATTCTTTGACTATTGGCTAATTCTAGGGCCAGAATGACTAAAATTGTGTTTAGTATGTCAGATGGTGTGGTCAAGGAGTGTAGAACAATTGTGTTGATTAAGGAGATAGACCTTTTTAGGTTTATTATCAATGCTTAGTAGATTGAGGAGTACAAGCTTAAAGAGAAGAAAAAGAAGAATAAGAGGGAAAAAACTGGCAGATTTAAGTTCTCATAACATAGATTTAATGGGGGAGTCATTTACAATTCCTTCAGAAATTTTTAGATCCAGCCCCATCTTCAGCTAGTGTGCTAGTGCCTAAGTTCAGGCAGGACAATTGGGATAAAGAGCCAGGTTCTATGCCCTAGGGTAGCATAAAATTGGTAGCACCGATTCTCTTTGCAGGAGATATAGAAAGAATCATCAGAGGGAGTATCGGATGGCCAGTGATGTGTGTTTTGGATTTAGCAAGCCAGGCCATAGGATTTGGGATTGCCTAGTGGTTGCCCAGAAGAGAAAAGATTTTCATTATCAGGATCAGTCTAATATTTCGTCTGTCCTTCATCTGCTCTAGCAGGTCACCTGACTCAATAGGGTTCCACCTCTAGTGCCCCCAGCGGGTAGCATCAAAAATAAATTTATACTCTTCAGACTCAATAAGATAAGTAAAGTTATCCTATTGTGGATACGGGTAGGTTACAAGTCTTCCACCATTATGTTTATGCATTGTTAGACCCTAGAGCTTCACTTTTTTTTGACTCCTTATATAGTTAAATACTTTGGTGCCTGTCTCGGCATATTAGAAGACCCCTTCTCACTCTCTACCCTAGTAGGTATTCTATTGTAGCCAAACCAGTATACAAAAATTGCCCAATCGCAATATCTCAAAAAGTCAATTTAGTTGAACTTTTAGAGTTAGAGATGACTGATTTTGAAGTCAATTTAGTTGACCTTTTACAGTTAGAGATGATTGATTTTGAAGTCACTCTCGACATGGATTTGCTCCACTCATGCTATGCCTCAGTTTATTGTAGAAACAAAATAGTCCAGTTAAGTTTTCTAATAAGCATGTTATTAAATAGAGAGGTAGTACTTTAGTTCCTATAGGTAGGTTTATCTCCTATCTTTAGGTAAGAAAGATGATATCAAAGGGATGTATTTACATCTCATCTGAGTCAAGGACTCAAATTCTAAAACTTAGAGTCTTGAGTCATTTCCAATAGTGAATGATTTTCCATAATTATCCCTAAAGATCTTCTCGGAGTTCCTCTCAAGAGGGAAATTGACATCAAAATAGATATCTTCCTAGATACCTAGCCTATCTTAATTCCACCTTATAGAATGGATCCAACTAAGCTTAAGGAATTAGAGGAATAGTTGAAAGACCTCTAAGATAAGGGTTTCATTAGGCCTAGTGTTTTCCAATTGGTGCTCTAGTTCTCTTCGTGCATAATAAACATGGTTCCCTTTAAATGTGCATCGACTACTATAAAGTGAACAAAGTCATAATCAAGATTAAGTATCCTCTCCCCAGATTTGATGACTTGTTCGACCAACTTCAGGGTGCATGCTATATCTCTAAGATAGACCTCAGATCCAGTTATCATCATCTCATAGTAAGAGAATGTCACATCCCGAGGATAGTATTCAAAACTTGATATGGTCACTTTGAATTTTTAGTTATGTCTTTTGGACTAATAAATTCTCTTGCATCTTTTATGGACTTGAGAAACTAAGTTTTCAAGAAGTACTTGGACATATTCATCATAGTATTCATCTATGACATCCTCTTTTATTCTCAAAGTGAAGGTGATCATGCAGACCATTTAAGGATTGGATTGTTGGTCCTTAAAGGTCACCAGTTATTCGATAAGTTTAACAAGTATGTATTCAAGTTGAGATTAGCAGCTTTTTTTGTTCACGTCATTTCCAGTGATAGCATTTGAGCTGATCCTTAAAAGACTGAAGTAGTGAGAAATTGGCTTAGTACTATCTCTCCATCAGATATCAGGAGTTACTTGTGTTCAGCTAGTTACTACATATGGTTTTTTGAAAGATTTTCATCTATTGCTTCCCCCATATCTCGACTAATGAAAAAGAAAGTCAAATTTCAGTGGTTAGATTTTTATAAGAAGAGTTTTCAGGAGTTGAAGACTCGACTCACTTCCATATCAGTATTGACTATACTAGAGGATTCTGATGGGTTTGTATTTTATTGTGATACTTCCAGATTTGGTCTTGGTTGTGTGTTAATTTAGTGAGGTAAGGTCATAGCCTGTGCCTCATGATCTTAAGTTGGCAGCAGTTGTCTTGGCCTTAAAGGTTTTGAGGCATTATCTTTATTGGGTTCATGTTAATGTTTTTATGGATTATGAGAATTTACAGTATGTGTTCACTTAGAAGGATTTCAATCTTCATCGGAGAAGGTGGCATGGATTACTGAAAGACTATGATATGAGTATGTTGCATCACTCGGGTAAGGCCAATGTAGTGGCCGATGCCCTTAGTATATTGTCTATGGGAAGTGTTGCACATGTTAAGGAGGATAAAAAGGACTTTGTCCATGAGGTTCATCAGCTTGCTAGATTAGGCATTTGGTTAGTTTATTCAGCCGAAGGTAGTATATGGGTTTAGAATGGTTTGGAATTTTCATTAGTGGATGAAGTAAAAGAAAAGAAAGACAGAGATCCTATACTGGTTAAACTAAAAGAGGTAGTTAAACATGAGAAAGTTGAGGTTTTTTCCTAAGGGAGAGATGGTGTGCTACATTGCTAGGGTAGGTTATGTGTTCCTAGTATTTAGATTTAAGGCAGAGAATATAAGCGGAGTCATATGGTGCATGATATTCTATTTATCCAGGAGACATTAAGGTGTACCGTGATTTACGGGAAGTCTATTGGTTGAATGGTATGAAGAAAGATATTGTGAAATTTGTGGCTAAGTGTTCAAATTGTCAATAAGTTAAGGTTGAGAACCAAAGGCCTAGTGGTATGATTCAGGAGTTCAACATCCCCACTTGAAAGTGGTAGGTAGTGAATATGGATTTTGTTACAGGGTTACCTTAAAGCATCATTACCATGATTTGGTTTAGGTCATGATAGATAGAATGACCAAGTCAGCTTATTTATTGCAAGTTCATACTTCGTATTTTGCCAAGTAGACTCTATCTCAGGGAATTGATAAAGTTGCATGGGGTTCTATTTATCATTATTTCAGATACACGTACCCAATTTACCTCTCATATTTGGAAGGCTTTTTAGAAGGGTCCTGGTATTGTAGCCCATCTCAGTATAGCTTTTCATCCTTAGAAAGATGGTCAAGAAGATTAGACTATTCAAACATTAGTGGACATGTTTAGGGCTTGTGTTATATATTTCATGGGTAGTTGGGATGACTACTTACCTTTAATTAACTTTACCTTTAACAATAGCTATGACTCTAGTATTCAAATTACTCCGTCTGAGGCTCTCTATGAAAGGAGGTATAGATCTCCTATTGGTTTGTTTGAAGTAGGTGAGGTTGTATTAATAGGGCTAGATTTAGTATATGAGGTGATAGAGAAATTTTAGTTGATTGGAGATCGATTAAAGACGAGCCTGATAAAATCCTATGTTGATGTGAGAAGAAGAGATCTTGAGTTTGATATTGGTGACTTAGTTTATTTGAAAATTTCACCCATGAAAGGGGTGAAGAGGTTTGGTAAGAAAGGGAAGCTTAGTCCCTCTATGTTGTCCCATATATGATTTTAAACCATTTTGGGAAGGCAGATTATGAGTTAGAGTTGCCAACAAAATTGACATCAGTGCATCTAGTGTTTCATATCTCTTTGCTAAAGAAATGCACTGGTGACCCATCATCTGTTGTCCCTTTAGAGAGTGTTTGTCTGAAAGATAGCCTTTCCTACAAAGAAGTCCCAATTGAAATCCTTGACTGTCAGATTCATAGGTTAGAAATAAAGAAGTTTTCTTGGTAAAGGTATTGTAGAGGAATCAGTCCATTGAAGGAGCTACTTGGGAAGCAAAAGATGATATGCAAGCCAAGTATCCTCATTTTTTCTCTACGAATTCAGATTTAGCTTGAGGTAATGGTTTCCCTTAAATTAATTCTCTCATTTTCTATCTCAGCTATCTAACCATCCTTATATCATTTCATGCATTCATAAATCCAGTTTAGTCCATTCTTCATGTTTTATATTCAGTTATTTAATCATGGTTAACATGATAAGTATTCAGTACATGATCTAAGTCTTCCTAGTATCCCAGCTCAGACAGTTTCATTCGGGGATGAATGATCCCAAGGGGATATATTAAAATACCCTGCAAGATCCTAAAAAAGCTTCCAACTATTCATCGTGTGTTTAAAGGTCCCAAAACAATTATTTCACACTAAGTTCAAGTGACATGGCTATTTTAACACTCCAAGAGTTCAATCATTTTATTTTTGGCCGTCCCAAGTTTTAAAATATAGTTTATGAGTTGAAACATGTTTAGGAATCTTAAAAGGGTCATCCAAGAGAGTTTCGTAATTTTCAAAAAAGGTTTGGAGTGATTTTTGACGACAGAGGTTGAAAGCCTCTATGAGTTCAGGACGTCACGGAGGATAGTCTCCACTATACGCATCGGTTCACCGAGAGTAGCCTCTGTGATAGGCAATAGGTCACAACGGCAGACCTCTGATGATAGGCGAAATTACGCGCCTATATCAATATATTTTGCCCATA